>NW_022589709.1:24634514-24727263 GCF_004348235.1 Phoca vitulina
CTTCCTTCCTTCCTTCCTTCCTTCCTTCCTTCTTTCCTTCCTCTCCTTCCTTCCTCTCCTTCCTTCCTCTCCTTCCTTCCTCTCCTTTCTTCCTTCCTCTCCTTTCTTCCCTTCTTCTTTATTTTTTTAAGAGATTTTTATTTATTTGGGAAAGAGGAGCATGAGCACGAGTGGGGGCAGAGGGTAAGGGAGAGGGAGAAGCAGACTCCCTGCTAAGCAGGGAGGCCAACGATGCGGGGCTCTATCCTAGAGCCCTGAGATCATGACCTGAGCTGAAGGCAGACGCTTAACTGACTGAGCCACACAGGTGCCCTCTGCTTAGCGTTTCGATTATTCATGTCAGTGCCCTGGCATTGTTAAATGTCCTTGAGTGAGGAATAGTCAGACCGTTACAGAAGTGTACTAGGGTTTGAGAGTTAAAATCAGTTTAAAGCAACAATACCAAACTTAGCTTTTCTTAAATGGGACATTCATTTAAACAAGAAGCTTACTTTTTTGCTTTTACATTGCTAATGACTATGAAATATATGCATTAAAGAAAATTATCTGTATGACAAAAATTATTTAAATGTTAATTTATTGCATTTAGAATATATTTTGATTGAGGTTTTAACTGCTTACATATAATTAGGTCCTTTGAGCATTTGGCTTTTAAAAAGTGAATATGGTCAGTGCATATGATTAAGCTGAATATGTAAGGTGAAAAGAGAGGTAAATGTGTGTCAAAAATTAACCTTCTAGTTCAGAGAGTTCACTTATGTACCAAATATATGAAATCTTATATTTTAGCAATGATGACAATGCTAGTTCCTTTGTAACCTCTCACTTATGTGTCATCTTCACTCCAGAGCTTTAAAATAATTAGGAACAAATTCTTACATGTGTGTAATGGAAAACTGGCTACTATAAAATTTACCTGTGTATTATCAAAAATTTGTCACTGAATAGATTTTAACTGTACCGTACAGTACTTAGGAGAAATGGGTATGACTCTTGCCCCTCGCACTTAATAGCTGAGTAACCTTTTCATTCACCCTTTCTTCATTTCACCACTGTTAGGAAACTGCTGTGTTAGTAGCACAATGTTGAAGTAAAACAGGGGAGATCCCAGGTCTCTGTGAGCTTAGTCTCTTCAGGTCTCTTTAAGCTTACAGTTTAGTGGGAAATAATCTTTTTCTTTCCTTCCTAGGAAAAAAGCAAATGATTGTGAGTTACTTAGGACTCTGGGGGGGAAAAAAAAGGACTCTGGCAATAAGACACAGTGGATAGGAGCCTGGGCTCTGTTGTTAGCTTGAGTTTGAATCCTGGCTGTGGCGCTTATTAGCTAAGTGGAGAAATTATTTTTCAGGGTATTAATTGAAGGCACTTGCCTCAGTATGGAGATTGCAGTAAATGCTAAGCAAATGTTAGCTATTAATATTAAAATGGATTTTGTGATATCTAAGTTGCTGAAAAGTCAGAGCAAACTTTGAGAAAAAAATACCAAATCACTGTTTTGGTCCAGTATTTCTGAAACAGATCCTGTGATTGTCCTGCGTCTCCAATGTCTGATAACTGATCAGCTTTAATTATTTTGAGGGTCAGAGCCTAAAGCTAGTGGAGAAGAAAAGCATGTTATTCTCAATAATTGTTCTATCAGAATGTCTTAGTGTAACCAAAACCATACATAACCATAATTTTTATTCATTTCCTATAACCTTGGCCTGAACATCTTGGTGGATGAATGGTTTTCTAATCACATCTAATGTTGTTTGTAGTGTAGAGTAGAAATGCCTTTGGATGAACAGATTGTGCACAACAAGTGTTATAATGACCATATGTGGGATTTTTATGATCACTCGAAATTGTACTCATTAAAGACAAAACAAGACTTATTAGATCAGTAAGTGCTTCCCTGAGCATTTTGAGATGGCCAAAAATTATGGTACACTGGTTCTTAACAGATCAGAATGACTCTCTGTGACAAAATAGCAGCTATAGCAAATAGCAAATGTCTGTGTTGGAAGGCTCAAATTGCTGAGAATGTTCTTCTAAAGATGATAGGCCAGAATGGGTGGTTTGGACTGTCAGTAGTCCGAATCTGCTGAATTAATATCAAAGTTCGTCCACAAACTTTTGAGGATCATCTTTGTTGCTCAACAAAGTCTTTTGCTTTGATAAGACTGATTTGTGGTATAATATTGCTTAGCTTCCTGGTTTCAAGTGAAGGCAAGGTAGCATTTTAAGCATGCATAGCTTCTGCAAAGCTGTTTTAATTGTTTTATCTATTGAAAACTAGGAGTAGAACTCAGATTTTAATAAAAGAAAAGCTTTTTTATGAAAATATTTGCATTCTGGCAGTTTTCATACTACGACATTACACAAAATGTAATTTACATTCACAAAATGTTTATTAATATATAAATGCTCTTAGGAAGTTGTGTTATCCTTATTATCATCATGGTGTGTTATTTTTAAGTAAATGATTAGAGAGATGTGAGATACAGAGTGTTGAGAGCTATTGGTCTAAATATGTTTAATTTTATATGGTTTAGAAATTCTCTCCAACATACTACTTTTCTAAGTCTCGGGCTCTCGGTTTGCTAAAAGGCAAATGGCATCTCCGTGCCTTAGTTTCCTGTCTATGAAGAGATGTGCCTGAATTAGATGATCTGTCTCTAGAGTTTCTTGTAACCAGAAGAATCTATGCATTTAAGAATCATTGACCTGGAAGGGACTATGGGGGGCTCTCCCTGAAACTAAGAAATGTCAAGTCTTTAGTAATTTGGAAAGGAAAACTGGGGATTTGTGACAGCTCAGATTGTTATACCAAGGGCAAGGAGACAGAAGATTGGGAATAGGTGGAAGGATATTGATATCCTATAACTATGGTTCCTTGGGCCTAGTTTTACTTTGATGTGCTCAGCATCGGCTAGACTCTTATTCACTGTGCAATATTTACTGACGACACAGGTTTAGTCTTAAGAGAACTTCTGCTAATATCAAACAATATTGGAGTAGGAGGTCTTCCTTCTAGGCTCCTATAACTGTAAATTAGAGTCCAGAAATAGCTAAGACTGGATAAGCTCAAGTTGAGAAGATAAAGTCAGGTTCACTAGACTGTGTTTGGAAACTTTAGATCCATATTTAGGAAGCAATACTAAGATCTTCATTTAACAGTTGAGAACGTTAGTGACTTGTTGTATGTGACAATTGAGTCTTCTCCAGCACAGGTGTGTTTGTTCTTTTCACTGCAGTGTACTTATTTATAAATATAAAATATTTTTATCTTGGTCCCCCTCCTATTTTTTAAAAACAGATTCAGCAAATGCAAATATGTAATCAACCCCTGATAGCTAGACTGTAGTGCCTAAATATCATTTGCCACTAAAGGAACTAGTAGAAACATGTCAAAAGGACCCAAAACGAACATGAAGTTGTTCCCACTGGCCTAGGCTGGCATACTTTGAGCATCGAGAAGGAAAATTACTGCAGTGGATTAAAACAAACCAAATATATAAAAATCTTGAATTCGTAATGATATATGTAAAAAAAACCTGTCTTTCTTTTTCTAGCTAAGATGGAGTCATAGGGACCAGATTTACTTTTTTCCTTGAAACATCCCCCAAAACTAGACAAAATATATGAAACAGTAGTCTTTAAGACACTGGATGTCAGACAACTAAGGACAGTGATCCCTGAGATAATGAGAAGCAAGAGCAGTCCTATGACCACCTCCATCTAATGCACTGAAAGAATTTCCAGTTTGCACCACGGGAAAGGGTAACCTAGGCAAAACTCAGCAGACACTCTGAGTTGAGACAAAACAGAAAGTCCAGGGAGACCAAGGCAGCCAGAGTTCAGGGGACAGAATACGGGAGTGGACAGAACTCCATAGAGAACTATGTAGGGAATCCCAGAGGTCTGTAGATGATCTCCTTTGAGCACCCAATCCTAAATGACCCATGAGTAGTGAAGAAATCAAAAGAGAGATTAGCAAGTATTTTGAACTGAATGAGAATTAAAACACAACACTGATGATTTAATGTGATGCTGCTAAAATACACTTTAGGTAAAATTAATAGCACTAAGCACCTATATAAGAAAAAAGGAGAGACCTCAAATTAGTGACTTTCTACCTCATGAACTTCTACCTTACGAAACTTAAAGAAAAAGAGCAAATTAAACTCAAAGTAAGCAGAGGCAAGGAAGTAATAAAGATCGAAGGGAAGTCAATGAAATGGAAAACAAGAGTAAAAGAAAAAATTATTGAAACCAAAAGGTTTATCTATGATAAAATAGATAAAATTGATAAATCTCTATTTAGACTGATTAAGAAAAGGAGAGCGAGAGAGACAAAGAAGACACAACATGCCAATATCATGACAGAACTACGGATTCTACAGATGTAAAAAACTATGGATTCTACATCTACATATGTAAAAAAGATGTTATCTACAGATAACAAGGGAATGTTATACATGTTTATGCCTATAAATTCAACAAACCAGATGAAATGAAAAATTTATTTGAAAGACACAGACTACCAAAGCTCACTCAAGAAGAAGTACATAACCCGAAAACTCCTATATCTCTTAAAGAAATTGCATTTGTAGTTAAAAACCTTCCCTCCAATGATATTCTAGGCCCAAATTGCTTCCCTGGTGAATTCTACCAAATATTTGTTATATTTAAAAACTTTGGGGTACCTGGCTGGCTCAGTCGGTAGAGCATGTGACTATTGATCTCGGGGTTGTGAGTTTGAGCCCCATATTGGGTGTAGAGCTTACTTAAATAAATAAATAAACAAACAAACAAACAAACAAACAAATAAAACCCAACTTTATCTGTAAGAGATACACAAGAGTATTTACTAGTGAAATGGCACAGTGTTTAGGCATTTGGTTTAAAATACTACAAAGAAGATAAAAAGAAGAAAAAGAGAAAAGTGGATAAGCCAATAAAGGAGACAAAGATGGCAAAATATAGATAATTGAGCTGAGTTTTAGGACATGGGGATTTATTACCTTATTCTCATTACTATTATTTATATTTGAAAATTTCCATAATAATAAAAAAGGCTTTTTAGGGGTCAAAAAATTAAAAATGTTGATATTAATATCACATGATAAAAATCACACTATTCAATATCATACTTTTTTAAGAATGCATAATAACATAGGAGATTTTCAAGATAATAACTAATAATGTATATTAACATATAATATTTAAAAATCAGTTAAATAAATAGACCTATGGAGCTGAAATGTCAAAGTGGCAAGTTATTTTTATCTGTAGAGTACAAACTTCAGAAATGTGGGTTCCTGAATTTAATGCCACAGATCCATTGTGAGTTTACATCAGATCAGTTCAAATGATTTTAATCTTTTTCTTTTCTTAAAAAAGATTATTTATTTGAGAGAGAGAGAAGAGAGTGCCCAAGCAGGGGGAGGGGCAGAGGGAGAGGGAGAAGCAGGCTCCCTGACGTGGGGCTTGATCCCAGGACCCTGAGATTGTGACCTGAGCCGAAAGCAGAAGCTTAACAGACTGAGCCACCCAGGTGCCCCCAAATGATTTTAATCTTTTATTAGATCTTATTTTAAATGACTACTAAGAAAGATGGAGAAAAATTTTTGATAAAAAGTTCATTTTTATAATGTGACATATAAAAATTCATATTTGCCATAACTTAGTGGTTGATGTATTTTTTTTAGATTGTTGATATATTTTAAAGTTGTGAATGTTAATATTATATTAAAATATGAATAATATAATAAGACTACTAAATATTATAAGGTATTAGTTAATATTATTAATTCTGATGCTACATTAGATCTTATTGTTGCTTTATTCAATTTATGAGCATGATCTGAATTTTTAGGATATGTCAGGTATGGGTTTGGTTGAAGTTTTTAATGTTTGTTTCTGTTTTTAAACAGATTTTTTGGGAAAGGTAACAGACAACTAAACAAAATGCCCAAACTTCTGATATTTTCTTGGACCATAATCATATTTAAAGAACTTAAAAAAAAGCCCATATATTTTAAAAGTGCTTATGGTTGAAAGTATGAAATGTTTTCTAAAGGAAACCAAAATTGATTTTTTTCAGTCAATTTAACATAAGTAACTGAAAGAATGTTCATTCATGCAACTAACTCACTTTTTGTCTTCCTTTTCTTGTGTATCCAGAGACTAGAAATGAAAGATGAACTTTCTTGCCTTTTAAATTTCCAAACAACTGATTAGTTTAGAATTCTAAAGGAAGAACATACTATATTGCTACGTTAGGGGTGATATTGCTGTTTAGTCATAGTTTATCATTTCATTTCTAAGTAATTATAGTACTTGAGTGTTATTTTGAGATAGGGAAAAATATATATTCTTAAATTCATTCAGCTCTAAAATATCTTGTGAGTATGAGCCAGTGAGTATTATGAAGGGATGTTTGTTGGATGACCATGCTTTTGGTTCCTTTTAGCCTTTCAGAACTTAAGAGTTGAGCGCAAAACCTGAATGCTGAGAATATAAGCAATGATTATCTAGTTTTGGCATGATCCATTAATCAATTTTTTTTTTTTTTTAGAAGTTTGCAGGGGACAGTAAACCACTTATTTCTGTCATCAAAGCTAATGGCATGACTACTGATTGTATGACCAGGGGCAAATCACCAAATTTCTTTGCCTCAATTTCCTCATCTATAAAATAATAATAATAATAGCATCTACCTACCTCTAGGGTTGTAGAGGAAGAGTGCTTGGGACGTAACTAAAGATGTAGTTGAAAAATAACTAAAGTAATAAGAAAAATATTCATCTTGGTGTACAAAAGTTCCCTATAACTCTTTAGTCCTAATCTGCTCCTATTCTTTCATCAAAATAAAAATGTACAATAATTTTCATGAAAATAAATCTTATTTAAAATATTTGTGACCTTTTTTTCTACCTGAGTGCCAGTGCTAAACCTTAAGATTAATGACTGTGTGTCTGCTCTTCATTGTTTTGTTTTGTTTTGTTTTCCTTTCCCTGCTTAACCCTTTAAGGGTTATTTAATGATTTAAGTTCATGCACTGAACAACTAAAATAGTATTTTTAATAAAATCATTTAAAATAATTCCTACTCTAGCAATATACTGAATTGGGTGAATATACTGTTGTGTACCTTATTATTACTGCGTGAATTAGTGACTTTGATTTTTACTTTTTTAAATTAGTATAGGCAAGGTCTACATAAGCTGTAGCAATTTATCACATTCAATTTTTCATTCTGTTAAATCAGTAATCCCTGTTCAGTGATGCTAGTCTTTTTATATTTTAGAACTCTGTTACTCATACTCCAGTTGTAATATATATTTGTTTATGCTGCATTTTCATTTCAATATCTACAATGGCAGGATATATGACACTAGTAAAAATGAATGAATTCATCTTTCAAATGACTCAGTTTGTGAAAGTCCTAACGAGTATAATGAACAAATGAGTTTCTTTGTTGTATCTATCCTTTGATAAAATGGTTGCTTCAGACTTTAATATAAATATATAATACAAAATAAGGAAAGTTGGCAATCTTTTTTTTTTTTTTTTTTTTAAAGATTTTATTTATTTATTTGAGAGAGAGAATGAGAGAGAGAGAGAGAGCATGAGAGGGGGAGGGTCAGAGGGAGAAGCAGACTCCCTGCCGAGCAGGGAGCCCGATGCGGGACTCGATCCTGGGACTCCAGGATCATGACCTGAGCCGAAGGCAGTCGCTTAACCAACTGAGCCACCCAGGCGCCCCTAAAGTTGGCAATCTTTTTTGAAAGAGCCTTTCTTGGATCTTGGCTTTTA
Source organism: Phoca vitulina (assembly GCF_004348235.1). Taxonomy (NCBI): domain Eukaryota; kingdom Metazoa; phylum Chordata; class Mammalia; order Carnivora; family Phocidae; genus Phoca; species Phoca vitulina. Next base: position 24,642,317 of record NW_022589709.1, read on the forward strand.
TATTTTAAATATTATTTTACTTTGCTTATATTATCCTCATTTCACTCCTTGAATTTTTTTTTTTTAAAGGTTTTATTTATTTATTTTGACAGAGAGAGAGAGAGACAGCGAGAGAGGGAACACAAGCAGGGGGAGTGGGAGAGGGAGAAGCAGGCTTCTTGCCGAGCAGGGAGCCCGATGTGGGGCTCGATCCCAGGACCCTGGGATCATGACCTGAGCTGAAGGCAGACGCTTAACGACTGAGCCACCCAGGCACCCCTCACTCCTTGAATTTTTATCACACACTTATTATTCATAAATTGTGGTTTTGTTGCAAATATTCTTATAAAAAAGGATTCCATCTTTATTTATCTGGTCTCTAACACATGAGGTCAGTCTTTATCTAAGAAAGATTAGGAGATGTTGCTTTCATGCTTTCTTAGACTTTCAAATTTGTTCACACTGTTTCGTGAGAGAAATTTTATTTAGGGATCAGTGTGAGTCTACTTCACTTAGTCTTGTGGTTTATACATGAATAGTGATATTAGACATGGATGAGGTCCCAACAGAACAGACTGCCCGAATTAGAGAAACCATATTTGGAGTCTAATGAGAATAAGTTATAATGAAACTTAATGAGGAAATATATTACTGAGAAAAAATAAAGTAAGCAGATCTCATTTATTAATTTAAAATAAACATTTATTGAGAATTAGAGTTAAATAGAATCCAAATTGATTTAAGGGACATATTCAATTATATAAAACCATTGACAGTTATACTCAGTTAATAGTTTTGAACGATTATACAATATTTAACAGTTCTTTTTTTAATTAATTTAACTACCTACTTAAGTACTATTTTCACTGCACCTGGGCAGGTCTTGTCAGCCACAGAGAAGTGCCTGTGTATGAACACATTATGTATTCATTCATACACATACTTAAACACAGTACACGCCCACACCATGTCAATCATTAATCATTACTCAGAACACAAATAATCAGATTTTTCTTTACAATTTTGGGTAACATTGTATGATGTTTGTAATGAAGATCTAAAGGGGCTCCTGGCTACTGAAAGGAAGATAAATTATGTTGTGTCTTTATTATGGTTGTGTTCTTGGACAATAAGGAATTCATTTCCATAGTAACTCTCTGTTAGTCAAAAGCTAATTTATTTATGTGACAGTAGGGGTGTGTGTTCCGAAATTGTAGCTTGAATCCTCAATATTTAATCAGAATTTGGGCCTGTATAGTATTACTCATTATTTTCCACAATAATTTTTGGAATGAAGTTTGGTTCTGAGCTCCCTGTTCTCCAGACACACTGGCCCAATAATAGAGGCCAATAGAGGCCATTGACTGAAGGCAATTGAGCTCCTCGCATGTTTGCTCTCCAGCCCGGAGGTATCACAGGCATTTACACAAAAGCTGTTGATCACACTGTATTTACAAAACCTTTAGGAACATAGCTGCTTCCCTACTGTAGACTTCCCTTCAATTGATTATATCCTAGTGGGATGATTGGCCATCAACATTTTTTTTTCTCCTAAAGAAAGCTTCCCACTGGAACTTTCTCTATTACATTCACTAGAAGATATGCTTGGTTATTATGTTTGATCAGAAGTACTTTTTCAACATGCAATTGGCTCTCAATCTTGGATCTTTAAAAATTAAATAATACCCCTGTGCCTGAGAAAGCAGTGCAAGTGATGACTTTTATAGCTTTCATCTGGCTCGAAAAAGAAAACAAAGCTGGTTAGCACCCTGTGTTTCTCAGGCAAGTTGCAGGAATACTCTGGCATAATTATGCTTCTGGGTTGTTATAAAGAACTCCCATTAGATTGACTGCTTTTTTTCATTGTTGGAAACTGGATCCCTTTTCCCCCTTCTTTCCTTTTGCTTTGTTCTGATTCTAGGTCTCTTAGCCCTCAGACCCTTTTTTCTCTCTAAGCATGCATTTCTACATCATTGGGGGCTTCATTCTCCAGGCTGCATTTAGTGGGAGGCAGCCAGGCCAAAGGGAGGGGGAAACTAGGGTATTTCTTTCCTTCCCTTTTTGTCTCAGAAAATGTTACTGGCAACAGCTGTATTTCCTCCATGGTTCTAGCCCTGGACAGATCCCCTGCAGCTCCAGCTTGTATTGAATGGTCACAGCCTGTGGGTTTCAGTAACACTGACTCTTCTTTTGTCCCTCCAGCTTTGGGGTGCATATTCTTCCTGCTGTTGTGAAATCTCTGGCTTACACTAGCCTCTCCAGTTTTTCTTCTCAGCCTCTGCTTCACTGGAATAACCAATTTCCTTAATGAAATTCCCTTCATGTAATTTAATGGGTACTTATAGTGGTTTCTGTTTTCCTGTTTAGACCCTAATACATCTTTCTGCATCATTCCAGGTTTCTTACATGAGAGCCCACTTAAGAGAATAGAGCCAATATTTATTTCCTTTCAGAGAATCTTCTAACAATGGTGATCAAAGCACAAAGCAGAGAATTGCTCATAATGTAAGATTTAAGTTAGCCTTGACCCTTGCTCAAACTATCACTAGCCATACTTCTGTTCTGGATCTAGACAAGCTATAGCTAGAGAGGTAAGGGCAGCTAGCTATGTGACAGTTAAGAATAAGGAAGCTACAATGGTGACTCCCAAAAATAGGATAGTGGGCTAGCTGCTTAAGTATAGAAAGAGATTTTATACACGCTCCTAGCAAAAACAAAATTTAAATATTTTCTCAGTGCTATAATCCGTAATGTCAATTCATGAAGGCAAATGTAAAGAAAAATATTTGACTAAACAAGAAGCTAAGTTGTGAACTGGTTATTTGACTTACTGGTTATCAGGTACTAGTTAATTTAAGTTCTATCTTAGATGGTTTTGACTGATAGTTTAAACATAACATGCTATCATGTCTACTTCTGTTTATTTTTTAATTTTCAAAAATCTCGGTCATGCTTTTTTCACTGGTACGAGAAGATATAAGTGACTCAGAGTACATATTATTAGAGTTCAATCATAATTTGATATTTAAAATTATACCCTAGATGTACACTAGCTATTGTTATTTTAAATTCATCTCAACTGGTTTAAGCTTTTTACTCTTAGATGGACAAAATAGATTGAGAGAGTAGAATTACAGATGGATAGTTCTTTGTATCAGAAAGTAGAACTTTAATATATAATCAAAGTTACAAAATTTTTGCAGTTTATTTTGGAAAAATTTGTATTATTTGTTTTAATGATAATGTGATTTCATGATCTACATTACTTAATATCCGAGAAAATTTCCTAAAGACCTTCTTTCTGAATACCATTTCTTTTTTTATATGTTTTTTTTATTATGTTATGTTAATCACCATACATTACATCATTAGTTTTTGATGTTGTGTCCCATGATTCATTGTTTGCATATAACACCCAGGTCTCCATTCAGTACGTGCCCTATTTAATACCCATCGCCAGGCTAACCCATCCCCCCACCTCCCTCCCCTCTAGAACCCTCAGTTTGTTTCTCAGAGTCCATAGTCTCTCATGGTTCGTCTCCCCCTCCGATTTCGCCCCCTTCATTTTTCCCTTCCTGCTATCTTCTTCTTCTTCTTTTTTTTTTTTTTTTAACATATAATGTATTATTTGTTTCAGAGATACAGGTCTGTGATTCAGCAGTCTTACACAATTCACAGCACTCACCATAGCACATACCCTCCCCAATGTCTATCACCCAACCACCCCATCCCTCCCACTCCCCACCACTCCAGCAAGCCTCAGTTTGTTTCCTGAGATTAAGAATTCCTCATATCAGTGAGGTCATATGATACATGTCTTTCTCTGATTGACTTAGTTCGCTCAGCATAATACCCTCCAGTTGCATCCACATCGCTGCAAATGGCAAGACTTCATTCCTTTTAATGGCTGCATAATATTCCATTGTATATATATACCACATCTTCTTTATCCATTCATCTGTCAATGGACATCTTGGCTCTTTCCATAGTTTAGCTATTGTGGACACTGCTGCTATAAACATCGGGGTGCACGTACCCCTTCGGATGCCTACATTTGTATCTTTGGGGTAAATACCCAGTAGTGCAATTGCTGGGTTGTATGGTAGCTCTATTTTCAACTTTTTGAGGAACCTCCATACTGTTTTCCAGAGTGGCTGCACCAGCTTGCATTCCCACCAACAGGGTAGGAGGATTCCCCTTTCTCCGCATCCCTGCCAACATCTGTCGTTTCCCGACTTGTTAATTTTAGCCATTCTGAATGGTGTGAGGTGGTATCTCATTGAGGTTTTGATTTGGATTTCCCTGATGCCGAGTGATGTTGAGCACTTTTTCATGTGTCTGTTGGCCATTTGGATGTCTTCTTTGGAAAAATGTCTGTTCATGTCTTCTGCCCATTTCTTGATTGGATCATTTGTTCTTTGGGTGTTGAGTTGGATAAGTTCTTTATAGATTTTGGATACTAGCCCTTTATCGGATATGTCACTTGCAAATATCTTCTCCCATTCTGTCGGTTGTCTTTTGGTTTTGTTGACTGTTTCCTTTGCTGTGCAAAAGCTTTTTATCCAGATGAAGTCCCAATAGTTCATTTTTGCCCTTGCTTCCCTTGTCTTTGGCGATGTTTCTAGGAAGAAGTTGCTGCGGCTGAGGTCGAAGAGGTTGCTGCCTGTGTTCTCCTCAAGGATTTTGATGGACTCCTGTCTCACATTTAGGTCTTTCAACCATTTTGAATCTATTTTTCTGTGTGGTGTAAGGAAGTAGTCCAGTTTCATTCTTCTGCATGTGGCTGTCCAATTTTCCCAACACCATTTGTTGAAGAGACTGTCTTTTTTCCATTGCACATTCTTTCTTGCTTTGTTGCAGATTAGTTGCACCATAGAGTTGAGGGTCTATTTCTGGGCTCTCTATTCTGTTCCATTGATCTATGTGTCTGTTTTTGTGCCAGTACCATACTGTCTTGATGATGACAGCTTTGTAATAGAGCTTCAAGTCCGGAATTGTGATGCCATCAGCTTTGCTTTTCTTTTTCAACATTCCTCTGGCTACTCGGGGTCTTTTCTGGTTCCATACAAATTTTAGGATTATCTGTTCCATTTCTTTGAAAAAAGTGGATGGTATTTTGATGGGGATTGCATTGAATGTGTAGATTGCTCTAGGTAGTATTGACATCTTCACAATATTTGTTCTTCCAATCCATGAGCATGGAATGTTTTTCCATTTCTTTGTGTCTTCCTCAATTTCTTTCATGAGTATTTTATAGTTTTCTGAGTACAGATCCTTTGCCTCTTTGGTTAGATATATTCCTAGGTATCTTATGGTTTTGGGTGCAATTGTAAATGGGATCGGCTCCTTAATTTCTCTTTCTTCTGTCTTGTTGTTGGTGTATAGGAATACCACTGATTTCTGTGCATTGATTTTATATCCTGCCACTTTACTGAATTCCTGTATGAGTTCTAGCAGTTTTGGGGTGGAGTCTTTTGGGTTTTCCACATAAAGTATCATATCATCTGTAAAGAGTGAGAGTTTGACTTCTTTGCCAATTCGGATGCCTTTTATTTCTTTTTGTTGTCTCATTGCTGTGGCTAGGACTTCTAATACTATGTTGAATAGCAGTGGTGATAGTGGACATCCCTGCCATGTTCCTGACCTTAGGGGGAAAGCTCTCAGTTTTTCCCCATTGAGAATGATATTCGCTGTAGGTTTTTCATAGATGGCTTTTATGATATTGAGGTATGTACCCTCTATCCCTATACTCTGAAGAGTTTTGATCAAGAAAGGATGCTGTACTTTGTCAAATGCTTTTTCTGCATCTATTGAGAGGATCGTATGATTCTTGTTCTTTGTTTTGTTAATGTATTGTATCACGTTGATTGATTTGTGGATGTTGAACCAACCTTGTAGCCCAGGGATAAATCCCACTTGGCCGTGGTGAATAATCCTTTTAATGTGCTGTTGGATCCTATTGGCTAGTATTTGGCTGAGAATTTTTGCATCCATGTTCATCAAGGATATTGGTCTGTAATTCTCCTTTTTGATGGGGTCTTTGGTTTTGGGATCAAGGTAATGGTGGCCTCATAAAACGAGTTTGGAAGTTTTCCTTCCATTTCTATTTTTTGGAACAGTTTCAGAAGAATAGGTATTAATTCTTCTTTAAACGTTTGGTAGAATTCCCCTGGGAAGCCATCTGGCCCTGGGCTTTTGTTTGTTGGGAGATTTTTGATGACTGCTTCAATTTCCTTAGTGGTTATAGGTCTGTTCAGGTTTTCTCTTTCTTCCTGGTTCAGTTGTGGTAGTTGATACATCTCTAGGAATGCATCCATTTCTTCCAGATTGTCTAATTTGCTGGCATAGAGTTGCTCATAATATGTTCTTGTAACTGTTTGTATTTTTTTGGTGTTGGTTGTGATCTCTCCTCTTTCATTCATGATTTTGTTGATTTGGGTCATTTCTCTTTTCTTTTTGATAAGTCTGGCCAGGGGTTTATCAATCTTGTTAATTCTTTCAATGAACCAGCTCCTAGTTTCGTTGATCTGTTCTACTGTTCTTTTGGTTTCTATTTCATTGATTTCTGCTCTGATCTTTATTATTTCTCTTCTCCTGCTGGGTTTCGGCTTTATTTGCTGTTCCCTCTCCAGCTCCTTTAGGTGTAGGGTTAGGTTGTGTACTTGAGACCTTTCTTGTTTCTTGAGAAAGGCTTGTATTGCTATATACTTGCCTCTTAGGACTGCTTTTGCTGCATCCCAAAGAGTTTGAACAGTTGTGTTTTCATTTTCATTGGTTTCCATGAATTTTTTAAATTCTTCTTTAATTTCCTGGTTGACCCATTCATTCTTTAGTAGGATGCTCTTTAGCCTCCATGTATTTGAGTTCTTTCCAACTTTCCTCTTGTGATTGAGTTCTAGTTTCAAAGCATTGTGGTCTGAAAATAGGCAGGAAATGATCCCAATCTTTTGGTACCGGTTGAGACCTGATTTATGACCTAGGATGTGATCTATTCTGGAGAATGTTCCATGGGCACTAGAGAAGAATGTGTATTCATTGCTTTGGGGTGGAATGTTCTGAATAGATCTGTGAAGTCCATTTTGTCCAGTGTGTCATTTAAAGTCTTTATTTCCTTGTTGATCTTTTGCTTAGACGATCTGTCCGTTTCAGTGAGTGGGGTGTTAAAGTCCCCCATTATTATTGTATTGTTGTCGATGTGTTTCTTTGCTTTTGTTATTAATTGGCTTATATAGTTGGCTGCTCCCATGTTAGGGGCATAGATATTTACAATTGTTAGATCTTCTTGTTGGATAGACCCTTTAAGTATGATATAGTGTCCTTCCTCATGTCTTATTATAGTCTTTGGTTTAAAATCTAATTTGTCTGATATAAGGATTGCCACCCCAGCTTTCTTTTGGTGTCCATTAGCACGGTAAATGGTTTTCCACCCCCTCACTTTCAATCTGGAGGTGTCTTTGGGTCTAAAATGAGTCTCTTGCAGACAGCATATCGATGGGTCTTTTTTTTTTTTATCCAATCTGATAGCCTGTGTCTTTTGATTGGGGCATTTAGCCCATTTACATTCAGGGTAACTATTGAAAGATATGAATTTATTGTGCCATTGTATTGCCTGTAAGGTGACTGTTACTGTATATTGTCTGTGTTCCTTTCTGGTCTATGTTACTTGTAGGCTCTCTCTTTGCTTAGAGGACCCCTTTCAGTATTTCTTGTAGGGCTGGTTTCGTGTTTGCAAGTTCCTTTAGTTTTTGTTTGTCCTGGAAGCTTTTTCTCTCTCCTTCTATTTTCAATGACAGCCTAGCTGGATATAGTACTCTTGGCTGCATATTTTTCTCATTTAGTGCTCTGAATATATCATGCCAGTCCTTTCTGGCCTGCCAGATCTCTGTGGATAGGTCTGTTGCCAATCTAATGTTTCTACCATTGTAGGTTACAGATCTCTTATCCCGAGCTGCTTTCAGGATTTTCTTTTTGTCTCTGAGACTCGTAAGTTTTACTATTAGATGTCAGCTGTTGACCTATTTTTATTGATTTTGAGGGGGGTTCTCTGTGCCTCCTGGATTTTGATGCCTGTTTCCTTCCCCAAATTAGGGAAGTTCTCTGCTATAATTTGCTTCAGTATGCCTTCTGCCCCTCTCTCTCTTTCTTCTTCTTCTGGGATCCCAATTATTCTAATATTGTTTCATCTTATCTCTTGAATTCTGCCCTCGTGATCCACTAGTTGTTTATCTCTCTTTTTCTCAGCTTCTTTATTTTCCATCATTTGGTCTTCTATACACTAATTCTCTCTTCTGCCTCATTTATCCTAGCAGTTAGAGCCTCCATTTTTGATTGCACCTCATTAATAGCCTTTTTGATTTCGACTTGGTTACATTTTAGTTGTTTTATTTCTCCAGAAAGGGTTTCTTTAATATCTTCCATGCTTTTTTCAAGCCCAGCTAGTATCTTCAATATTGTCATTCTCAACTCTAGTTCTGACATCTTACTAATGTCCATATTGATTAGGTCCCTGGCAGTTGATACTGCCGCTTGTTCTTTTTTTTGAGGTGATTTTTTCCGTCTTGTCATTTTGTCCAGAGGAGAAGGTAACAAGGACCCCAAGGTAACAAGGACCCCAGAAAAGTATACACTAAACAAATCAGATGAGACCTGAAACTGGGGTAAAAGAAAGGGAAAGAAAGAAAAAAGAAAAAGATAAAACAAACAAACAAAACAGAATGTCATCAAATATGATCAGGCTGGTACATAGATCAGTGCCACATACTAGATTTTGGGCGTATTTTGGTCTGTTAGAAGAAAGTGCCTCCCAAAATTTTAAAGAAAGAAAAACTTATATATGTACAAAAATAAGGGTAAATATGATGAAGGATGGAATATGACTATAAAGATGAAAATTATAAAAGATTTTATAAAAGGAATTGATAAGATAAGAATTTGGTTGAAAAAAGAAAGAAGAGAATTTAAAAAAAAAAAAGAGAGAGAATGTGATCAGGCAGGAGACTAGAACAAAGCCATACACTAGAGATTTAGGGTATATTTTGGTCTGTTAGAAGAAAGTGTATCCCAAAATTTTAAAGAGAGAACAACTTAAATATATATACCAAAAATAAGGTTAACTACTATGAAGGGATAGAATATGACTCTAAAAATGAAAAATAAAAAAGATTTTTTTAAAAAGGATTGATAAGATATTGGTTGAAAAAGGGAAAAGGAAAAATTGAAAAAAAAAAAGTTAAAAAAAAATTAACTTTGAAAGACTAAAGAATCAGGGAAAAAAGCCATGAATTCTATGTGCAGTATTCCCCTAGCGCTGGAGTTCTGCCGTTCTCATTGATCGGTAAACTTGGTCTTGGCTGGCTGTTCTCGCTCATCTTCTGGGGGAGGGGCCTGTTGCCGTGGTTCCCAAATGTCTTTGCAGGAGGCAAAATTGCCCCGCCCTTTCCGGTCCGGGCTAAGTAATCTGCTCGGGTTTGCTCTCGGGAGCTTTTGTTCCCTGCAAGCTTTCCGTACAGCATTGGAGGATGAGAGTGAAATGGCGGCCTCCCAATCTCCGCCCCGGAGGAGCTGAGAACTCGGGGCCCCACTCCTCAGTGCGCCCCCAGAGAAAAGCAGTCAATTACTCCTGTCTCCCCGGTCTCCGGCGGTACTCTGTGCTCACCCAGCCTGTGACCAAGCGTTTCTATCTCTGGCACCCGACTCGGTGTGGAGTCTCCAAACCCAGCAGATCCCTGCGGGGCGCTCTCGCACCGCTCCTCCCAGGGGAGGAAGGTAAGTTTCCCCAGATCTGCCGCTTTTGGGGTCCCTGTTGGGAGAGCAGTGGCCCAGCTGTGCTGCGGATCATGGTTTATGGCAACCCCGAGCTGAGAGTCCGTTCCTCTGCTCCGTCTGTGCAGCCGGCTTCCCCGCTCCAATCCCTGGGAGCTCTGCCGCACTCAGGCACCCCCCCCCCCCGTCTTTCTGTGACCTCGAGGGTCCTGAGACCATACTGTCCCACGAGGGTTCCACCCCCTGCTTAGCCACTGGAGCGACGTCCCTCAGCGGAGCCAACTTCTAAAAGTTCCGATTTTGTGCTCTGCGGCTCTATCACTTGCCAGAAGAGGCCGATGGAGGCCCCTTCCCCCGCCGTCTATCCTCCCGAATATCGCCTCGGATTCACTTCTCCGCACGTCCTGCCTTCCAGAAAGTGGTCGCTTTTCTGTTCAGAGAGTTGCTGCTATTCTTTTCTTCGATATCTTGTTGAGTTTGTAGGTGTTCAGAATGGTTTGATCCCTATCCAGCTGAATTCCTGGGACCAGACGAAATTCAGGTCTCCTACTCCTCCACCATCTTGCTCCGCCCCCTGATTACCATTTCTTATTGATAACTGATACACTGCCTGTAGCATAGATCATAACCTAGAATTTAGGTTGTTCACTTTTAGCTCTTGAGTGTGATTAGCAGAGTCAGGAACTAAAACTTACCAATTCCAAATTTAAATATATTTTAAACCAAATGCTGTTGCTCCTTGGAATAGTGATTACAGAACAAAGGTAAAACAATTTAAATCTGATTTAGTGTTTGGAGAGTTCCTGACTTGGATTTTGAGTATACATCCTACATGCCCTTTAAAAAGTTTGAGTCTTCTAAGATTTTTCTTACCTGAAAAGTGTTCATTCTTTCATTATCATAGGTGATTGGGACACTTGGATAATACCATGAACAGTTAAATCAAGTACAATGCCAGAAATGAAGAAATAGTATTTTTTCCAATCTTATATCTTGATTTAGGACGGATTCTGTGACTCCTTTCTCACTAGTAGTGATGACCCGATTGATTAATTTTTAGATTGTTAGTTTCAGATGTGTCTTCCAACTAGAAGGAATATTTGGGGTTTTGTTTGGGGACTAGAAGGGGGACAGTAGGAAAAAGAGTTACATATATGTTTTGGAATATTTCTTCTCATAAAAATGGCTTAGAGCTTGAGAGGAGAGAAAACTGCTGATAGATGCCTGGGTTAGCCTTTTCCTCCTTGGTGACTCAGGGTGCTCCAGACCTATAGGGCAAACCGCAGAGAGAAGCTGTAGGTACCTATTGACAGAGGCCTCATGGTGTTCCTCCGTGTGTCAGGGTATCTTTTTCTGGTGGTATGGAAAGCCCAAAGATGGGAAGTGGCTCAGCTGGTGGTTATTCTGTGCACCAGGGATTTTTGGTTCCCACTCCCTGAAACAGTACTGGTCACAGAACAGGAAGAATCATTTCTGAAATAAAAGTTTAGGCACTTTTTACTCCGAGCTGTGGCTTTCGGCTGAGGCCCAGAAATGAGAGTGTAAGGCCAGCTAAGAGATTCTCAATGTGAAGGTCAGTCCCAGTTGCATATTCTAAACCAGGAAGAAAGAAAAAAAATAGACATTTTATTTTAGAGAGTAGGTACAAGATTTCTGTAATATTTCTGGAATGCCAGAAAATAAAAATATGTCAGAATATTTTTTAATTAAAAAGCATTAATGTCATTCCTTTGTTTTCCAGTTGCACACATTTAAAAATAAAGAATGGAATAATATGGTGGTTTTGCCTTAATAGTATATGATCAAGAGGTCAATGTACAGGTCACTTGGCTTGGATACGCTAAGCTTTTGCCGTGCGCTAATGTTCGGGTTGTCCTGGGTTAAGTTTCATTTATTTTAGTACTTTAAAAAATCAGGTTGTAAAACTTTTATTTGGAATGCACTTCCAAAACTTTTGACACACTAAAGCACACTCTACAGTGCTAGTGACTGAAATGGGTTCAGAATTCCATGAACTGTCTTTTTTTATAGCAGATCTCTGACCTTGGTCTGAGGAAATGAAAGAGAAGTACACAACCAGTCCAGTGAGGTGAAATAATCTCTCCTGGCTTGCATTCACATTTGACTTAATTTGCCCTTAATTTATTTAAGCTTTGATTTTTTTTTTTCTTATTTAAGTGAAACAGTGTGAACATTTTATTTTTTTAATTGAAGAGAAGTTCTGTATCTTAGCTCCTGCTGGGTAAAAAAGTGACAGGGCTGCTTCGTGCAGCTAACTTTAAGTGCTGTTTGTAGTTCGTTCGGTGCTCCCAAAATCTTCTGTGGAGAAAAGGAAGGGATTTGGTGGAAAGGAAAGTCCTAGGAAAAAGTCAATTAGAGACTGCTGCCTGCCAGAGTGAGAGAGGAGGCGCAGAGCATTGGTACACTAAGACGCAGAAATCCAATTAACAAATTCACATTTCTTCAGCAGAATACAGTGAGTAAAATTTTGGTGAACTAGTCAGAATTCCTGCCACAGACATCAAAACGCTGACAATTTACAGACTCTTAAAAAAAACCCAAAAAACTGTTCTTCATTTTAAAAACGAACACGTAAATAGGGAACTGATTATACTTCTTGTTCTAAAATGACCTTTAATTGTGTGGAATGAGATTGTCGCTTTTCATTATTTAATCCTCACATGTTGTGAAATTTATGTTCAAATATATCACCTTTAAAAACATGGAGCTTCAGAGCTATAGATCTTGCATTTGATATAGTTAGAGGGACAGATACCTGATATCTGGAAACTTAAATCAATGAAATTATCTTTAAAGTTTGGTCCTGATGTCAGATTTACTCACTCAGCCATAAGCAGTTAATAAATGGGTTTGATGCACCTAGTCCTGTGTTAGGCCCCAGTGACACAAAGGTGAATAGCCGTGTCCCTGACCTGTGGGAGCTTGCCTGTGACTCTTGTGGGAGGAACAGTCTCTCATGGGCTTTTTCCTAGGCTGTGGTGGGAGAACGAGCAACATCAGTGGGTGCACAGAGGGCAGTCTCTTACTCTGACCGTGGGCATCTCTGGCAGTGGTACAGAGGATGTGCACGGGAGCCATGAAGGCTGAATTATGCTTTGATAGGGAATGAAGCCAGCCTGTAACTGCCCCGGGTGGCTCAGGGTACTATTGCTGTTAATGCATTTTTAAATTTTTTTTTAGAATCAGACTAGCTCACTATATATTATATTTTATGACTATGGGTTTGTATGCCTGCATGTTAATTTAATCAATTATTTTATTTTCTTTACTCACTACAAATTAGAAGGCTACTATCATTGTACCCAAAGAATTTAACATATTTATATATAATTTATATTTTAAAAATGTATAATTAAATATATTTATACATTTATATTTTATATTAAAAATATGTAATTGAATATAAATATATATAATTTGTATATAAAAAGGATTTAGCATATTTATATATAATTAATACTTTTATATATTAAATTTAGAAGTATAAATGCCATTTGTGTGTTGATGACTTCCAAGTTTACTTGACATCTTTTCTAGGCTATCTAATGGGCGTCGCAGACATAACATATTCAAAACCAAACTCTTTTCCTACCTGCTACCAAAACATCTTAGTTATTGCAACAATGCCTTCCAGGAGCTCAAACTAAAAACCTTAGCATCAGCTTTGATTCTTCTTTTTCTCTCATGTTCCTTGATATATTTGTCAAAAAATTCTGTTGATTCTACTTTCAAACATATCCAAAATCTGATCTTCATACCACATCCAGCTGCTGTCACTGTGTTCCAAGTCACTGATACTGACTGGATTGATTCAATGTAGCCTCTCTGTGCTTCCACCTTTGCTCCCATTCTAGACTCATACATAGCTAGAGGATCATGTAAAAATGTAAGTTAGATTATGTCATACTCCTACACAGACCTCTCCAGTGGCTTCCCAAATTCCTCAGAGCGATTGGTACTTTGTCCTACAGGGTTTCATATAGTCTGTCCTTCACTCACCTCTTTGGCTATGTCTCCTGTTAGTTTTCTTTCTGTTCACTCTGCTACAGCACCTCTGACTCCTCACTGATCCTCCAAAATACTCTGCCTGTTCCCATCCCAGGACCTTTGCACTAAGTCTTGCCCCAGACATCCCCATGTTTTGTGTGCTTCCTCACCTCCTTTGGATCTGTGCTCTGTGATCATCTTTTCAATGAGATCATCCTTGACTGCCTATTTATTTATTTATTAAAAAGATTTTACTTATGTATTTGAGAGGGAGAGTGCACAAGTGAGAGAGACAGAGAGAGAGCATGCGCACAAGCGGTGATGGGGTGGGCAAAGGGAGAGGGAGAAGCAGGCTCCCCGCTGAGCAAGGAGCCCAACTCCGGGCTCCATCCCAGGACCCTGAGATCATGACCCAAGCCGGAGGCAGACACTTAACCGACTGAGCCACCCAGGTGCCCCTTGACTGCTTATTTAAATTGCATCCCATCTCCCTTCCCTCTGTTTTCCATCTGCCTTGCCTTGCTTTATTTTTTCTCTATAGTCCTTAGCACTTTTAACATACTGTATAATTTGTTTACTTATTTTATTTATTGTACCCTTCACCTGTTTCCAACTGGGAGTATAAGCACCCCATGGATAGGGTTTTTGTCTGTCTTGTTCACTGCTGTATTTTTAGCAGCTAGAATAGCCTCTGGTATATAATAGGTGCCTAGTAAGTACTTATTGATCATATGAATAATATCTCCTGCATTCTTTTTTGAGTGATGGAAAGAGGCTGAGCTTTACAAATTATTTTTACACATTTAGGGTCTAAATATCAGTAGCTGTGCATTAGAGAAGTGGTTCCCAATTCAGGCTGGGATCAGCTGGGTATCTTTTTTGGAAATACTAACAACTGGCCTTACCCCAAGCCAATGAATCAGAATGTTTAAGGATGGGGCCTGGTTATCAGTATTTTTAAAAAAGTTCCCCATGTGATCCTAATGTGCGGCCAAGTTAGAGTCAGGTGCTTAGGAGACGTTTAAGTAAGTGAATGAATGGATGAAAATTCACAACTATCCAGATTTGGACCAGCTCAAGCATTAAGATTGGATGTCAAGTGTTTGGGATGAGAGCTTAGTCCTGAACAGCACAGACTGGGAAGGGCTGGTCGGGGAGGAGGAGGGGACAGGGAGGGGAAGGTGAAGGAGTTGACAAAGAGGGGACTTCCACGTACTTGTAGCAAGAAGGGAAGGTTGTTCCCCTGGTCCCTTGGCAGCTGCTGCCAATTGATGATTCCTATCTAAAGGGCATAGTTATGTTGGGGACTGTCTAGTTAATAATTTGTGTTAGGCAAGTATATTGTATTTCGAAGCCTCACTGATTTTTCCTCTTCTGTGAAGTAATTGAGAAGGCTTTGTGGAGAAGATGAGGTAGGAACCAGGCAGTTGAATAAGTGGCAAGGAGAGAAGAAGACAACTTCCAAGTTATCTGAGTAAAAAGAGTAAATCGAGAGCAGTTTTAAAGTAATGAGCACAGCTCTTTGAGTACACTGAGAACAACCTCTCAAAATTTGGGGAAAGAGATTTCAGCTAGCTGAAAGATTTCAGGAAATGGTGGGGGTAGACAGTGAAGGGCTTTGATAGGCAAGTTCTGGGATTCTTTTTTTGCAGTTGAAATATTTTTGTTTCCTAAAAGTTTCAGAGAAGGTGAGAGATATGGTCAGAGTTATTTAAGGAAGATTAATCTGGCTGGTAATGTGCCAAGAAGGAGTTAGAAGGGACAGCTCTGGGAAGCAGTGCAGTAAAGTGTGCTAGAAAGCAAAACAGGATGTGAATAAAATGGCAAAAGATGTCAGATCTAGTAAGAGAATGGCAGAGTGAAACAGGCCTTGGATTTGGGAATAATGCAAAGAGACAGCAGCCCAGTGTGATTAAGAAGGCAGTGGTTGGAAGGAATACATAGAGAAGGTGTCAGAAAATTAACATGGTAGCCACCGTGGATATGACAGCATCCAAGACCCTGGGAGTCCTTTTTTCATGGTTAGATTTAGAAATTTTTATTGTCTGTACTGGGATCTCAGGCTTTTTGAAAGATTTCAGTTCTACCCTGAGGTTCCTGGTTCTATGAGGTGCTGCCCGATATCCTAAATGTGGCTTATCTAGCTCTTATTACCATTTCTATACTTGAGCGCAAGCCTTAATAAAGCTGAGGTTCAGACCAAGGTGATGAGTAGAAGGGGTGCCCCTCATTCTCTGCCTTGTCCAGTCAAGTTCTCTAAATGTAGATATCAGATCCTGTCAAGGTGGAGAAGCCGTCCTGTGCTCATGGACAGAAATTCCATCTCTGCCCCTTTCTTTTCTGTTCCCAGCAGTCTTAGTTTCTTCCCTTTTTTCCCTGTTTTACCCATATGAGACCTGTGCTACAACTCCCTTCCTTTATTACTTGTGTCCCCCTCCTTGTCCTTAAAAGGAGACTCTCCCCCAGGGAAACTGCCTTTCTCGGACCCTTCTGTCTCCCATGTGCCTCTGCTCTCTCCCATGATCTCCATCTTGGCAGGTGACAGATACTTGGCAGATGAGTGTGTGGTGCTGATCTACATCCCCAGTAACCCTGTCATCAGCAAGGCAGCCTGTTTTAACCTTTGACTTTTCTCCCTGCAGATTACACCTGATTGCTTCGAAACCCAGTCCCAATAAAACCAACATCTGCAGGGCTGGCAAGAAGTAATTTAGGACTGGTTGGCATTTGAACATATTTAACTATGCAGAAGTTTTTATTCTTCTTAAAAATTATCACCTCCAACTAGCTTCACCTAAGTAAGTTGTCCTTGTTAGCCTGAAATGGTGGTCCTGTGAGGCCTCTTACGTTGGTTCATCCACCATAGTCAATCTGCACAATTGAGGATTTTGTTTAATTTTTTACTTTCCAGGGTCTTAAGAGAACTTGGAAGCCATTTGAGGTCTTTTTATAATCCTTCAAGACTCTGTTTCCTAGGTAACATTTTAGTGTCTCATTTTATACTTAAGTACATACATGGCTGTAACAATCATTGACTAATTTTAGTCTTTAACCTGAATTAGTTATAAATAATATTTTTTCTCAATAAAAGAAGAATTAACCTGAAAGTTGATTACCTGCAGTCTACATTCTGACTTGAGTTTCTTTTAAAATACCTTACTAAATGTTTAAAAATTAGAGTGAAGCATTTAGGAAATCTTGATTGTAAGTCTGTTTATTCAGATCCTCTGTGATTTGTATAACCCAAGACTACCAATGAATTTATAAGGAAAGTAAGTTTAATTAAAATGTCAGTTTCCTAAATGTAATTGTTTGTTTCACACTATGAAGGATTAGTTTAGGGAGCTTTATATGAAACCCTGGAGGGCGCTATTATGACATGCCTATAGCAAGGGAAGGAGTGTGATGGATTTGACAGAGCTGTTTGTAGAGTTTTCAATAAAAATGCTGCGTCCCATAGAGGAGCTCAGTACGTGTCCTTGTAATAATGCTGGTTTCCAGGAATTTGCCTCCTGGAACTGCCTTTGGATACTGTCAGATTTCATGTTGAACTGGCCAAAGTAGTCATAGGGAAGGCCACATGAGCATAGTCAGTGACTGTCACCTGATCATAAAATGAGCTTTAATTGAATCCGAGAGTATAACACTCTCAAGATGTCAGAATGCTACCTGTGAGAGCTGAAGTAAATCTGTTTCCTCATGTATGAGTTTATGCTCCATTGGAAGAGTGAGAAATGTTCCATTTATGGATAGTAAACAGGGCAGTATCAGCCAAAAGTGGGCCAGTGTCATTTTCTGACCCACCTTGCATTGAAGAATGGGGCTGGATGCAGGATTTCTAAAAGTTAAAGAGTCAATCAACTAGAATTAGAGTTTTTATTACATATAGTTTTGGGAATTGTTACTTTTTGCTTTTCCATGAGTTGTAGCAGATATCTGTGGATTTCCCCACATCTGTAAGATAATTTAGATTTACTAACATCTCTCTCCCCATTATTTGTACTCTGATAAGTTATTCAAAACTGTTTGGTCCTCAGTTATCTTTCCTAATGTGAGGGGACTGAAATGGCATAAACAATTTTAAATTTTCCTCTCTACAGAGATTTATTACAGCCTCCTTCTATGTCCTGGTTGATGAAGTGATTTTTTTTTTTTATCGTGGTCAAATGTACATAACCTAGAGTTTACGTTTTAAACATTTTTAAGTGTACAGTTCAGTGGTATTAAGTACATTCACAGTGTTGTGATAAAGATAATTTACAGTGAAGGAAGCTAAGAGCTATGTAAGAATTCACATAGAAACTTTGTGTCAGAAGCTGTGCTAGCCCCCAAAATATACATGTGTAGGAAATATTTATGTGGCTGGGTAAAATTTTTATGATTTTGTGTCCTCCTAGTGACTATAATAAAGAATTGGAAAATAAAGTGATGCTATGTATGTATTATACATGGCTATATTTGATAGTTCACATATGTGTATGGTTACACATAGCAAAATTCATCCTTAGCATTCATAGGCTTAATAGTCATGTTTCAGAGTATTTTCCAGCATCTCTAAGGTCCATTTTATATATTTCTGATTTTGTATGGTACGGATATGAGTAGGGCTGTACGGATATGAGTAGGGCTGTGAGAACATAAGCCCAGCAAGCCATCCAGCCCCTGCCACTCAGAGAGGCTATTTGGTTCTTTATGTGTTTCCAGATAAGTATATCTCCAACAGTAATAAAGACTTTTGGATGTTGACACCTAAAAGAGCTAGAAAAAGAACAAAGTCCAAAGCTAGTAGAAAGAGGGAACTAATAAAGATTAGAGCAGAGATAAATGAAATAGAGACCAAAAAAAAAAAAAAACAAAAAACCAGAAGAAAATATCAATGAAACCAACATCTGGTTCATTGAAAAGATAAACAAAATCGACAAACCTTTAGTCAGACTCATCAAGAAAAAAAGAGAGGACTCAAAATCAGAAACGAAGGAGGAAAAATCACAACTGACACTACAGAAAAACAAAAGATTCTAAGAGAATATCATGAAAAATTATATGCCAACAGATTAAACAACCTAGAAGACATGGATAAATTTCTAGAAACATACAATCTAAAACTGAATCAGGAAGAACTAGAAAAGTTGAACAGACTGATTACTAGTAATGAGATTGAATCAGTAATCAAAAAACTTGAAAGTAAATGTAAACTAAACAAAATGAAATAAGATAAAAATTCAGGTCCTCCCTCACACTGGTCTCATCTTAAGTGCTCAGTAGCTGCATATGACTAGTGGTTACCATATTGGACAGCAGAGGTATAGAACATTAGCATCATCAGAAAGTTCTCTGGGACAGTGCTGTTTTAGAGTATTTCTTTCTCTCTGACCCAGCGGCAGTGGAGATTCCAGTGTCTTGTCTTATCTTGGGGTTGAAGCTCAACTGACTCTCGGGTGGAACTTGGCTGTCTCACTTCTCTGAGGCCTTTGGGTTGGATTACAGCTGCAGGTCAGCTTCCTGCAGGACTAACCTGCTCCCTCTACAGTAGGATTTGAGGGTGGCGTAGAAAAGACTCGCCAGTCCTGGGTAAGAGGGGATAGTCTGTTTTCTTGCTTCTTCAGGTTTTTGATGGAATTCAGTTCTTTAAGGTTGTACATCTGAAGTCCCTATTTTTTTTTTTTTTTTAAGATTTATTTATTTGGCAGAGAGAGAGAGAGAGCACAAGCATGGGGAGCGGCAGGCAGAGGGAGAAGGGAGAAGGAGGCTCTTTTACTGAGCAGGGAGCCCGATGTGGGACTCCATCCCAGGACCCTTAATGAAGGCAGACGCCTAACGACTGAGCCATCCAGGCGCCCTGAAGTCCCTATTTTTTTACTGGCTTTCAGCTCAGGGCTGTTACAGTTTCTAGAGGATGCCCACATTCCTTAGCTCCTTGCTCTCTTTCTCCATACTCAAAGCCAATCAAGGCAGGTTGAATCCCTTTCACAATTCACATGTCTCTTGCATCTTCTTCCATTACATCCCTCTGATGTTAGCTGGGAAAGGTTGTCTGCACATAAAGCCCAGTAATTAGATTAGGACTACCCTGTTAATCCAGGATAATCTCTCAATCTCAGAATCCATAACTTTATTTTATTTTTTTTTCTAATATTTTAGTTATTTATTTGTCAGGGAGAGAGAGAGAGAGAGAGGCAGGCAGAGGGAGATGCAGACTCCCTGCTGAGCAAGGAGCCCAATTCAGGACCCGATCCTAGGACCCTGGGATCATTACCTGAGCCGAAGGCAGGCGCTTAACTGACTGAGCCACCCAGGCATCCCGGGAATCCATAACTTTTTACATCTGCGAAGTCTGGTTTGCATATAAGTAACCTATTAGGGCATAGACATATTTGGAAAGGGTGTTACTTGGTTTGCCACTTGCCTCCAGATTAGTTCTTTGCATGTTATTAAGCAAAAATAGCTTATTTGATTTGTAGCTTATTTGAAGAAGATAATTTCTATCTTTGTGTAAATAGTATTAGTAATTTTCTTTGGAGACTAAACATCAGGGGAAGACAGGAAGCTTCAGGAAAGGAGAGAAAATAGAGAAATGGGGAAGGTGATACCTGGAGAAAATCTTTTTTTTTTTTCCTTCAAATTTTTATTTAAACTCTAGTTAGTTAACATATAGTGTAATATTGGTTTCAGGAGTAGAATTTAGTGATTCATCACTTATATATAACACCCAGTGCTCATAACAAGTGCCCTCCTGAATCCCCATCACCCATTTAGCCTGTCCCCCTCCCACCTCCCCTCTAGAAACCCTCAGTTTGTTCTCTATAGTTACGAGTCTCTTATGGTTGCCTCCCTCTCTTTTTTCCTCCTTCCCTTATGTTCATCTGTTTTGTTTCTTAAATTCCATGTATGAGTGAAGTCATATGGTATTTGTCTTTCTCTGACTCATTTATCTCACTTAGCATAATCTACTCTTAGCTCCATCCATGTCATTGCAAGATTTCATTCTTTTTGATGGATGAGTAATATTCCATTGTGTATATATGACACCTCTTCTTTATCCATTCATCAGTTGATGGACATTTGGGCTCTTTCCATAATTTGGCTATTTTTGATAATGCTGCTGTCAACATTGGGGTGCATGTACCCCTTTGAATCAGTATTTTTGTAACCTTTGGGTAAATACCTAGTAGTGCAATTGCTGGGTCATAGGGCAGTTCTATTTTTAACTTTTTGAGGAATGTTTTCCAGAGTGGCTGCACCAGTTTGCATTCCCACCAACAGTGTAAGAGGGTTCCCCTTTCTCCACATCTTCGCTAACACCTGTTGTTTCTTGTGTTTTTAATTTTAGCCATTCTGACAGGTGTGCAGTGGTATCATGGTTTTGATTTGTATTTCCCTGATGATGGGTTATGTTGAGCATCTTTTCATGTGTCTGTTAGCCATCTGGATGTCTTCTTTGGAAAAATGTCTATTTATGTCTTCTGCCCATTTCTTAACTGGATTATTTGTTTTTTGGATGTCAAGTTTGATAAGTTCTCTGTAGATTTTGATTACTAACCCTTTATCAGCCATGTCATTTGCAAATACCTTCTCCCTTTCCATAGATTGCCTTTTAGTTTTGTTGATTGTTTCCTTCACTGTGCAGAAGCTTTTTATCTTGATGAAGTCCCAATAGTTCATTTTTGCTTTTGTTTCACTCGCTTCCAGCAACATGTCTAGTAAGAAGTTGCTACAGCTGAGGTCAAAGAGGTCGCTACCTATGTTCTTCTGTAGGATATTGATGGTTTCCTGTCTCACATTTAGGTCTTTCATTCATTTTGAGTTTATTTTTGTGTATGGTATAAGAAAGTGGTCCAGTTCCATTCTTCTGCATATATCTGTCCAGTTTTCCCACCACCATTTGTTGAAGAGACTGTTTTTTTTTTTTTTTTTCCATTGGCTATTCATTCCTGCTTTGTCAAAGATTAGTTGACCATATAGTTGTGGGTGAAAATCTTTACTTCTTAAACAACATTTTATATTGCTTTCCACATGGTGAAACACACCACCCATAATAGTTCAATTTGGAGTACATTGATAAAATACCATCAGGATATCCCTGAATTAACCATGTACTCATATCTCATCTTTTAAAAAGTGAGAAAACCTATATGAAAGTGGCATTATAATCATGAAGATAAATATCCGAAATTGAACAATGTTACAATAATCTTATCAAACTGTAGGTACTTAATGTAATATATTTAACAGCCCCCCCCACCTATTAGGTTGCTAACTTTTGATTTTCATGAAACATTAATAAAATCTGTTTGATTTTAATGTTTATTGCCATTCATATATTTACCAAAGATGTCTGCATTCATTTCTAATTTAGTATGTAAAATATTATATTAATGAGTGTAATTTAATTAGATATTATCTATTTTGAATATTGCATGGTAATACTCTACCTTGTAATAAACTATATAATTTTTGAGAATGAATATAACATTTACCTTTCTCATCTTTCATTTTATTTATCTCATTAGCTACGAAATCTTTCCAGCTTGGACCTACGTCATATCACTGAACTGGATAATGAAACCGTGATGGAAATTGTCAAGAGGTGCAAAAATCTTAGCTCTCTCAATCTCTGTCTGAACTGGATCATAAATGACAGGTAACCATTGTAACATCTTAAAAACACTCTTCCAGAGGGAAACGTATGTTCCATTGACCAAATACTAATTATCATTATGACAAGGCATGTCAATTTTAGAAAATTTAATGTAGCCATGCCTTTTAAAATAGGTATGTTTAAGATTTGAAAGCCATCTAGCTGTATACTTTTCATCCATCCATTGCTCATATTTCTGACAAGGTTTTATGCACTTTGATTCAAATGCAATGATAACAACAGCAGTCTGTTGAATTTTTCTTTGTCACTCACCCAGGTATATTGCTTATTTGTCAGTTTAATATTTTTGCAACTTTGTGGTTGATTTGCTGTTCACTTGTCAAGGAAAATGATTCTAAGAAACCATTTCAAACATGAGACGCATCAAGATCCTTTCTAAAGGACGATATTTTGTTCTTTGTATCAATATATTTTGTTTTGGAAATGGAAGTCATATGATAGTTTAACATATAGTGTAAAAATGTGTAAAATGGATAGTTTTCTTCTTATAAACAGTGATGAACCCATTTTTCTTTGAAATATTGCATGAAAGAAAAAAGATGAAAGAACCCTTGAGAGTAGACTTCTTTATAATGAAAACAAGCACAGAGTAGCACTATTTTCGTTACTGTTGATTAACTGAGGTGGGTTCTGAAATACAGGCATGAGACAAGATGCTTGCACAGTGGGGGCGCCTGGGTGGCTCAGTCGTTAAGCGTCTGCCTTCGGCTCAGGTCATGATTCCAGGTCCTGGGATCGAGCCCTGCATCGGGCTCCCTGCTCCGCGGGAAGCCTGCTTCTCCCTCTCCCACTCCCCTGCTTGTGTTCCCTCTCTCGCTGTGTCTCTCTCTCTGTCAAATAAATAAATAAAATCTTTAAAAAAAAAAAAAAAAAAAAAAAAAGATGCTTGCACAGTGACTTTTAGGGGTAAGTGTTTTCTTTTTGAAGATAAGCCCCCCAAAATATTTTGCTTTCGAAATAGAAAGTAATATTTCAGCTAAAATTAGAACCTATTTAGATTTAAAGACTTTTTTGTAAATAGGAGCAATGATTTATTAAGTTTGTGTCAGATAATGCTTTAAATTCAAAATACTTTCCCCTTCCTCTTTTAATTTCCTTTTGTACTTAAGATGAAAGCTATATGGACTCCATTTTCTCCAATTATATTAAAGTTCTAGTGACATTTTCTTAACTTACCCCACGTGACTCTTATGATTATATGATAGCCTTTGACTTGACTCTTTCTTAGTAAAATTTCCTTGAAAAACTTTGTAATCTAGTCATATGGTCATCATTTATAAAAGGTGTTTATTGGCTTTGAGTAATAGTCATATAAAGTACATCGACAAAATCTACAGAGAATTGATAAAAATTAAAAAAATAAAATTTTTCTCTATAGTCAACATTCTTCTACAGTCGATTAGATGACAACTTAAAATAATCTTTTAAGTGTCTTTTGTAACATCTAATAAGATGAAGTGCATAAGGAAACATTATCCTATGGTGTTTTGCATTACTTTAATATTGAGATAAACCACTTAGTAATGTATCAAATTAAAAGGAAAAAACTGTTTCTCCAACAAAATGAGTAAGAAAATGATTGCCTTTTATTCCACAACAGTTTTCTGTGTACTTGACATATGTAGAAGAATCAGTAATTAGAGAATACAGGGGTGAATAAGAAGTGGTCCATATATGATTAGAAGGGTTTTCTTCTAAGAAGTAAACATTTTGCTTAGGTTTATATCATTTAAATAGAGATATTTAGAGATTTCTAATCTTCTAGCTCTTCAAATGCTTATTTAGTCGTAAGTATTTACAAATGAGAAAGTGGGCAGCCCTCACTTTGTCTTTCCTTCCCTTTGTTAGGCGCCATGTATTCAAAGCTCTTGCTATTTTGATAATTTTTTCCTACTTAAACTCTGATGGTTATTTGGTATTTGATCCTAAATATATGTACTGTAGAGATTTATTTGCGAGGAATGAAAGTGTATTTTTATGTTTTTAATGGAAAAGTTTGGATTAATTGAGAAAACATGCATTTTAATGAGACTGAGCAGTAGAGTTTTAAAAATCAGACTCTTTTAGGTTTTAATTACATTCCTTGCACTTATCCTGTGTACTGTAATAGAAGTTTCAAACATTAAAACCCACTCTGCAGTATCATCTAAATTACTCATCTCATTGTTCTTGCCATACTCTATCACTAAGCTAAGTAATATTTGTAATTATATCGGTATAAATCTAGGACTTCCCATCAGACTTAATTATAATTTCAGCACTTAGCTGAGATGGGTTAGTCACCTTTCATATAGAGGGCACTGGAATGCACTAATGCATTTAGCCTATCAATTAGCGTGTTTTACATTTGTTCGTTATTCTTATCCTCTAGTAAATCAGGAAGCATTTATTAACCCTCTACTAAATACGTGGTACTGTGTCTCAGACTCTAGGACACTGAGTCCCTCCTGTTCTCAAAGGTGCTCTCTTGAGGTGACATAAGACTTAATGAGTGAGAGAATAGTGAGCCTTGGAAGGATAGAGGGGAGGAAAGTAACCTTTATTGCCCAGGTAATTGATAGGCACTTTACATGTGTTCTCTTTTAATCCTTTCAACATCTTTTGTTTAGTGGAAGGTCGTACTATTCCTATTAAATGCAGACCATTTGTATGACTTTTCTGTGGCTTTGCCAACAGATGTGTTTTTCCATCATTGCTGCCTGAAAAACTGGGGGAGGACAAACGAGAAAAAGCAAATGGTGGTTGATGGGTCACTTTTTGATTCCATAGTTGGGATTCACACATAACTAACATTTCTATGTAAAATTCTTAGTTTTTAAAAGTAATATCATTATTCTCTTTCATAATAAAAGTGTAAGAGGAACTTTAGATGTTATTTTATACATTGCACATATGAAAGGGATCAATGTTTAATGCTGCTGGCTTTGAGAAAGGATTCCTTGCACAAAGATAAACTTTGATAGTCAGATCTTTAGATATAAGACTTATCTTGGACTTTAAAAGTTCTTATCTGTAAACTTTCTTTTGAAGTTCAAAATTTTAAAATATGTAGTAATTGAAGGTCTTTAGTATTACACTCTTGGTATCTTTTAGCATTTTGTGGTTCTTGAAGTGATGTGTCTAAGACACGCTGTTCTTTATCTTTGTTTTTCTAAAAGCACGTTTTGTGTTTAGAGAGTTAAACAGCATGATATTTTCTTGTATTCAGAAGGATGGTCTAGTAGTCATTTGACATTTACCATTGCTTTTGAATACAAATAAAATCCAAGTGGTTTATGAAAAGAGGACACTGACTATTTCTATCAGTGACTTAAATTAAACATCTGGTTGTTATATCTTCTCTACTGTCTCTGACTCTAAGTTTATTGAAATGTTTATTTGTCTTTGATATAAATCTTTTGTTATTTCACATCCAATTTGGTCTTCATCGTTTTTGTATGTTTGGCACAGAGTTAGCCTGCTTTGGATGTAACAAGCTGATAATGTGAAAAACTGAATGGTTCTGAACATCTTTAGTGATAGACGTGTAACGGCTCTTTTGTTCTTTTTTGCCAAGGAGAATTAAATGAAATCTAATAGATCTTTACAAAAGCTATTTAAAAATTTTTAATTGGCCATCAAAGAAGGAATTAATCTCCCCATTTTCAGTTTTTAACATTAGTCCTGAGAAAAGTTGAATCACATGATCTATATACCCATTATCAAATATATGATCCATTCATTAACTGTTGACCATGCTTGCTAATGAATCAGGATAACAATTTAAGAGAAATGAAAATTTCTCTAGCATCCATCAGCTAATGTTACAAAACATAACAAATACCAGGCTGGTTGTTAAAATAGGTTATGTTGCCAACTAGTCGAACTTGCCTAGCTAGCGATTTATTCTTTGAATTTGCAGTAAAAAAAAAAAAAAAAAATTGAATGTATTAAACTTGTTGAACATCAATAACTAAGGACACTTTCTTTAAAGAGTTAATTTTGTTGTGTGAATCTTATATGTATGTCAAGAGAGCTATTACATCAGTGGACATTCTAAAATTCGGAAAATTATAAATCTTAAACTATTGTGACCAGTTTCTTTCAAATATAAAATAGCATTTATAATATGTTGCCATTTCACTTTATATGTACTGGTGTTTGGAATAATAACTATGGGTATTTTCTCTTAAAATAAAGCTTTTTGATAAGACCAGTTGAAGTTGCAAACGTGTGGGCTACGGCTGAGTCCTGTCCATGAAGCTGTTTTGTTTGGCCTATAGAATATTTAAAAGTTGAAATAGTTGCGAACACTTTAAAAATTGGAATAGTTCGCATAAAATTCCGAAGTTGGGCTCCCTCTTGGAGAAGTTGCAGATCTAGCAACACTGGACTCACATTCTTTCCAGGATGAGGAATAGGCTGTTCTCTCTGGCCATTCTCCAGTCCTTCACCATTGCTACCGGGCATGATACATTCTTTTGTATTATCTGTCTATTCCCAGTCTACAGACTGAATTCTCCTTTACCAAAATCAAGATTGTAGAGTTTTGTTTTGTTTTTTTTAGATATTTCTTATTTCAAACCGAAGAGTTCTCTTTAAATGGAGTCTGATAAAATATATTAACAGATAATAGTTAATTGGTCTACCTACATTAGTTCTTCATTATTTTAGACATCAGAACTTTGGCCAATGGGTGGAAGTTACAACAAGAAACAGAATTCAGCTTAAAATGAGTTAAAAACTTTATTTTCATCCACTGCCATCCAAAATGGACACCTCCACTTAGTGTTCAAACAAGAGTGTTATCCAAAAGTCTCCTGAATTACAAAGAGAGCTGCTGGTTTATAAACTTCCCTCCAACTTCAAGGCTGTGATTTAAAATTATTTATTTATTTATTTAAAGTTATTTATTTATTTGACAGAGAGAGAGACACAGCGAGAGAGGGAACACAAGCAGGGGGAGTGGGGGAGGGAGAAGCAGGCTTCCCACTGAGCAGGGAGATGGATGTGGGGCTCGATCCCAGGACCCTGGGATCATGACCTGAGCAGAAGGCAGACACTTAACGAGCCACCCAGGTGCCCCTAAAATTATTTATTTTAAAATGAATTGATTTCCAGTGTGCAGTATTTGACTCATGATTTCTTTGTTGATAGCATTAAGAAAAATCTTAACACTGTTCTTTCTCTTTTCTTCTTCTGTGTATAACCCTTTCTAGTCTTTTAGGTGTACTTGGGTTGAAGTAGTAGAATGACAGATTACTCCACCACCCCTTTCAGGGAGACTGACAGTGCCCTGGCTCATGGAAAACTCAATGAGGCTTTCTATAAAGATTTTTCTAACTCCCTTGATCTTCTCTGGATGTTTATTCTGTTTCTTCTTTCAAATTTCCGTTGATTCAATAAAAAACGGTGACATTTAGAAATAAAGTTCAGAGAGGATTTGAGCAGGTGTTGGTGATATAAACTATTTGCTGAGTGCCCATTGTGTTTTATTTCCAAGAATTGTTTTGTGAACATATGCTATATATTGTATTTATAAGTGTTCGAGGACTGGGCGGATAATCTACCGTCTTCCTGTGAATGTCATGTCACAGTGGACTTAGAATTTTATTTCATTTCAATCCCCTAATATTACTTAATTCTCCTAGAGACTGAGGTTTAAAAATTGCCCAAGGGGGACAAACCTATCCATTAAATCCAGCAGGCATAGTTGAATTTGAGTTTGAGAACATTTTGTTTTCTATTAAAGTTAAGTGGTCTGGAGGAGAGGAATACTTTTCACCTTGGAGTACTGAGCGTGGAGTTTGAACAATTTTCTCTAATAAAAGTCTGAAAACTTGGACATCAAGAGGCGGCAAAAATAACACTGGCTTTGGAAGCAGCTCCGTGGTGGTGTTTATAGCAGCACTGTCCTGCCTGTGTAGAATGGGGAGGAGTCTGTCTGCATGCTTTTGGTACCTAATTATGTGGCTAGGCTGGTCAGCGGGAGCTTTTGTAAAACTGAGTTCTAGCTTATTCTTGTAATCTACCGCATAATTTTATACTTTCTATGATATTTATTCATATCTTTGCAAAAAGAGTAAGAAAGACTTTATTGAGTTCTGAGGGAGTTGTAGAGGCAGGGTGGAGTCTTTTTGTGCTAGTGACACTTGTTTAAGCTTGGCATATTTTTTGACACTCTTTTTTTATTTACAATTATTTGTAAGACCATCCCTGGAAGAATAGTATGGTATTAGGGTAACTACTATTCAGGTTCTCAAACCATCTGTAAAAATATGTCTTCTGTGTCTTTCTACAGAAGGACCCTCTCTTTTAAACTATGATTGGTTCTAGGGGCATCTGGCTGGCTCAGTCATTAGACCATGCGACCCTCAATCTTGGGGTTGTAAGTTCAAGCACCCTGTTGGGCATAGAGCCCACTAAACAAACAAACCAACCAACCAATCCCTAATTGGTTCTTGTAATACTAGAGAGGTCAGAGAGTATAATATTTTCTCTCTTTTGTTTTTTGGACTAAGGATCATAACAATAGCTAATAATAGCTATATCATTTATTATAATCTGTGCCAGACATTGTGCTAAGTGTTTACACACATTATTTCATTTAGTCTTTACAACAACCTTGAGGAAAAAATTAACCCCATTTTCAAATGAAAGAATTAAGGTCCAGGTAGCTCACAAGTAGTTACTGGTGGAATCAAGACTGGAACCTATTTTAATATGTCTTCAAAGTCTGAGCTCTAACCACGAAGGGCTCATTTTCTCTCAGTACCTTATTCTGCCTCAGACCTGGAATGACCTAATATCTGGATTTGCTTATGTCATTTCTGGTCCATTGTTATTTTGAAATTCTGTTAGGTTTAGTATCTGTGCTGTGCTGTTCTCTTCTGTGCTCCAAAGTGTCCTGGTTTGGGTGATAAATTACATGGTCATCCTACCTCAGGCATCAGACTATGCTTGATCATCCTAAACATCATTAGAATGTTACCTTCTCTTTTCCCAATGGGATATCTGATAGGTGACAAGTTTTGGATATCTTACATAGAATTTTAGATTTTCAAAATAGCTAATTTTGTAATGAAAAGCAGTTTTTCCCCAACAACCCCATTTGTAAATACTCTTCATTTCTTACTAAGTTCCTTGAGGAAAAGTAGAAATTTCGTCTTGCCCATTTTTGTGTCTTGTACCATGCCTGGTTCATAGTTGGTATCAAAAAGAATTTCACAAATGATCTTTGAATAGGCATTCATTTAAGCATATGATGACACACATTTATTTTTTAATTATTATTTTATTTTATTTTATTTTTTTAAAGATTTTATTTATTTGACAGAGAGAGACACAGTGAAAGAGGGAACACAAGCAGAGGGAGTGGGAGAGGGAGAAGCAGGCTTCCCGCGGAGCAGGGAGCCCGATGCAGGGCTCGATCCCAGGACCCTGGGATCATGACCTGAGCCAAAGGCAGACACTTAATGACTGAGCCACCCAGGCACCCCTTAATTATTATTTTAAATTTAAATTCAAGTTAGTTAATATATAGTGTATTATTAGTTTCTGGGGTAGAATTTAGTGTTTCATCAGTTGCATATAACACCCAGTGCTCATTACAAGTACCCTCCTTAATGCCCATCACCCAGTTACCCCATCCCCCCACCCACCTCCCCTCCAGCAACCCCCAGTTTGTTCCCTATAGTTAAGACTCTTTTATGGTTTGCCTCTCTCTGTTTTCATCTTATTTTATTTTTCCTTCCCTTCCCCTATGTTCATCATTTTTGTTTCTTACATTCCACATATGAGTGAAATTATATGATATTTGTCTTTCTGACACAGATTTATTTTTGCAAATATTTTATTATCTATAAATGCTCCATGTCAGTTGTAGCAAATACTTAATCATTGCAGAGTAAAGGAGAATACCGGGTATATATACTTTGAGCAAGTTGTCACTGAGCTAAAAAGAAGTTGACTATACTGAAGGTTTCAGTACCTTTGGTAAGATATGATTGCTATAACTAATTTGTACAGTTTCCTCTAGTATATGTGATTTTTCAAGTAGCTGATGATATAAAATGATTTTTGCATCTATCCTCAGATGAAATTTTTAGTGCATTCAAATTCAAGGAACTTTTTCATTGTTTGGTACACAGTAATACTGAATATTGGTTCTTTCAGTACTTCTAGTAACTAAGTGTCGTTTTTAAGGAACTATTAATTGATATATATTCTGGAGTATTTAATCTAATAAAATCCCTTGAAAGGAAAAATCTATATGAGATGTATATGTCTCAGCTTGCTTTGATTTTTAACTCCAATTCTGGAGAAAGGTCGGAAGCTGGATTTGATGTGGATGAATTTGTCTTTTTGGTTCTCCATGTTCACATTATTTTGTCTTAAAGAGTAATGTGAATTTTTATGGTAGTTCCGACATATAATGGTAATTTTAAATTTCTGCTTTGTCTTTGGTTCCTATTGAGCAATAATACGTGAATAAACATTTCTACAAATAATAATTAACAGAGCTCCTATAGAATTATATTGTTAACTTTTCTGGATGTGCTACTCTAAATGCTGCTACTGCTTTGTGTTTTTGTGTTTTTCAGGCAATATAAATGTGAGTAAACATATATTAATCATTTCATTTGGGAGATTAAAAAACATGTGTCTTACATGGTATGAAATCAGAATTCATGATCAGATTATGGGAAGAATGGGACATGTTTTATGTGATGATGAATGCAGTGCTGTATCCTCATGGATTTGGAGGCTTCCTAACCTCAAACCTGTTTTAAAATTGCCAACAGTGAAGAAAAATCTTCATTTATTGATGAAAATGATAATAGCTTATTGATTGCTTGGACGAATTTAGGACCATCCCTCACTTCTCCAGTTCCCCCGGGAGTTGTCTTATTCTTAATCCACAACTAGAAATGGTAATTAAAATAACTCGCTGTTGTCAAAATTTTTGAACGTATGATAAATGAAGCCCAGTAAATAGTGAAAATATGAGAGAGGTGATTAAATCTGACAATTTTCCTGTAAAAAGCTTGAGATGATAAATATGTCTTGTGATTAGTTATTAATTTAGTGCAAGGGATTTGCTTCAGCCTAAAATATTTTATGAACTGTGGCATAAAGAAATATTTTAGAAGATAGGTACACACATGTTTAACCAGAGGATAAATTGCTGGAATTTGATTGGTAATAATTAAAAATGGCAGAGCTGACACATATGTGCCTGGGCTATTTTATGTGTGACAGTCCTTTCAGAAATTAAGAAAGAAGACATGAAGATGTGAAGACAAGAAGAATGACAGAGTACTTTCTGCTTGAGCCCTTTGCCTCATGAAAATGGAAGGGCTTTATGTCTATTATTCCCCAGCTGATAAAATATTTCATTGAAGGTAGTATAAGATAACTCCTCACTTACTGAAGTCAGAAGAGCAAACTTGTTTCATTAACAGTTATAGTTGCACTACTGACAGTTTCCCTTAAAATGAATGGGAGTTTCTTTAAAGAAAAGGTGAAATAATAATGGTGGTTGTAACGAGGTCTGCGTCATGTTACTGTCTGGCTGAATCTGCGGCAGTCACTCTGCAGGTGGCATCTATCATTTTGTGGCTGCATAATGTTTTGTGTAGGAGTTTCTCTCCTGGTAAGGAGGGCCTGTGTCTTCGTCTTGGGCCCCTGCCCCCATCTCAGCCCCTGGCACCTCGCATAGGGCCCAGCTCAGAGAAGTAATTTAATACCTGCGTGGTGAGAGAATTATAAATGCTGCTTTTGTAGGATGTATAAATCTGCTTTTAAATTTGGCTTAAACTCTGGCTGAAATCCAGGCAATTGGTTCAAGTGCCCTCTTTCTTCCAGATTTATTTATTTCTGAATAAAGTTGATACGTAATAAGGTGAGGATTTAATGTCATTGTCTGGCTTCAGATAGAGCTTGCTTTATGTATTGCATGCTATTTATCTGAAAGCCATAGCCTCCCTTTTTGAACAATAAATAGGATTTTAATTTTGAATCACTGGGTTTGCCCTTTTAATAGGGTTTTTGGAATACTTCTAAATGAAGAACCAGCAACTTCACTTGCCTTACATTTCACATGTAATGATACCTTGTGTTAATTGAAAAGAGGCAGAGGAGACTGTTACAGCTTTTTTCTGCTTCTTGGTGAGAAAAGTATGGCTGTCTGAGAAAAAAATTGCAAGTTTTTCCTTAACTCTTCTTGTAGCACTTTTAAGTGCTGCTCTTTAAAGTATGTTTAATATTTGGTTAATTGCTACTGTGAACCTAAACATACTGATTAAGGCCAGGTTCACATTACAACAATTATCTGGTTAATTGCTCTGGTGCAAAAATAGGCTAAAAAATCATCAGAACATCAAGTTGTGAAAGCACTGGCAGGAGTTTCAAAACCACCAAGCATACCTACTGCAAATCACATCAGCAAAGCAATTAATTTAGGCTAATTGCTTTTCTGTTTGTTCAAGATGCACTTTGGAACTGTCTTTTGAAATTGTGGCAATTAAGATTAGTAAGCAGTATAATTAAAGAATGTTAGAATAGTCACTATTTTTCAAAAGTGATAACTATTCCACACGAACCTGTATAGTATATCTATCACTCGTATAGGGCTTTGAAATAATTAAAGCGAAATAAGAGTGTTTTAGATATTTACAGGATTTCCTGTAAAAATAAATTGAGAAGTAGATTATCTGTACAGGAGCTATAGCCTGGGGTTACCTTTAATCTGAAAGTATCAATTAGAATGATCTAATTTCAATATGCACGCTAAATTGCCTTGTTGATGCCAGAGGAGAAGTAACCTCGCCCCCAAAGATGGCACTGGCTAGCGATATCTTCTGTAGCTGAATGTGTATTTGGCTTCTTAGGTGGCTTCTCATAAAATAATCAGGACTTTTAAATGTCTTAAAAACCGGATTAGGCACACTTCATGTTATTGAAGTTTTCCGTTATTGAGTATTATAATTTTGGCAGCATCAGTTTGTCTAAAATTGAAAACTCCTTGAGTTTCCAACTGTTTCTCTATGAAGCAATGTTATAACAGATTCTCAACTGAAAAAAAATGGCAAGTTTAGGAATCGGTTCTTCATTGGAAAATGTAGAAATGTCAGTGGGGGAATTAGCCATTCCTCAAACTGCTTCTCTGCTCGCCATATTGTCAAACAGCAAGAAGCTCTTTCTTTCACCTCTCTCCTTCCATAAGGAGCAATTCTTATCGTGCGGTGTGTTTAGTGGCATATCCTGCCCCGTGAAATTCTCCAAAACAAACAGATTTTATTGTATTAAGGACTGTGACTCTCAAGATAAATCTTTTGGAGACACACATCTTAAAGGAATTGTAACAATTATCATTTTGTGACTTCCTGTGGCTGTGATAAGAAAGTGAGAAAGATATTTGTTAAAATGAGATTTGACACAATAAAGTAAAGATACATTTCAGGTTTTGTTTTGGCATTCTACTTTTTGTTTCTTAGAAGATGTAAAAATTATTTTCTTTAATTTATTTCTTCTTACTTTGTCTCTCCTTAATTCAGTATGAATAGATCTCTGGGCCTGGCTGAATAACAGCATCACAAAACTAAATTTTCCTTTGTGATCATTTTCATGGAGAAGAACAAAAGTATATATACTTTTTACAATGATATATTTTTCTTTATTTTCTTTTACATACTACATAGTTTCTAGAAGTACTTCATACTCGATCCTGATTTCTATTTGTTGTGGAATCTTCAATTAGAAAACTGCTTGTTGAAGGTAAAACTATTAAATCGGATGAAAATAAATTTATTGAATTAAGCCAATAGAAAAGGTTAGCCCAGAAAAGCAACCAAAGAAACCTACATGATGGTATCAGTCACTGGGACTGGGTTCTTCGTCTTTTGAAATCTGTCACTGAAGCAACAGAACAGATGTTACTCTAGTTTGAAGTAAACTCAAACTAGCACTTCTTTTTGGCCTTCAGAACTTGAATTCTGCAATTATTTAATGTTGAAAGATAGCATAGGTGCTATAAAAATTTGTCACTCTTTTTTTTTTTTTTTTTAAAGATTTTATTTATTTATTTGACAGAGAGAGACACAGCGAGAGAGGGAACACAAGCAGGGGGAGTGGGAGAGGGAGAAGCAGGCTTCCCGCCGAGCAGGGAGCCCGATGTGGGACTCGATCCCAGGACCCCGGGATCATGACCTGAGCCGAAGGCAGACGCCCAACGACTGAGCCACCCAGGCGCCCAAAATTTGTCACTCTTTTGCAGACTTTACAACATTGTAAATTACAGCCACAAGTTTTCCCCATCCCTGTATGCACGCTTTTGTGTGCTGTGACATTGCCTATCCTCCCAACAACAGGTGGCACCAATTTCCCTATCCTCCTGCATCTAGGTTGGCTTTGTGACTCTCTCTGACCAGTAGTACGTAGTGGAAGTTATGTTGTGGGACTCCTAAGCTTTGGCTTCAGGATCCCTTGCAATTTCTGTTCTTGCCTTTCCGGAATGCTGCCACCACCCAAAGAAGCCCAGACCAGTCTCTCTGAAGATGAGAGACCACATGGGAGATAGAGGGTTGGTCAACAGCCAGGATCAACTGTCATATGTGTGCGTGAAGTCATCTTAGACTACCTAACTTTAGTCAAGCCTTTGGACTCCTGCAATCCTGTGAATGAAACAGCAGAACTACTCAGCTAAGCCTAGTCCAAACTGCTGGCCCGTGGATTAGTGAGCAAATAAGAGCGTTTTTTTTTGTTTTTTGTTTTTTTCTAAAGCTACTAAGTTTTGATTGGTTTGTTATATGGCAGTCAATTACAGAGACTTTGTAGCTACTCTTTGTTGAGAATTTTATATTGTTAGGCAAGGTGCCAAGAGTGTTCTATTTATTATCTTATTTAATTATCACATTAACTCTATGACATAGGTATTTGACATAACCTGTTTTATAGATGAACTAAAATGATACTCACAGAGGTAAAGTATCTTGCTGACGATCACAGCTAGTAAGTGCAGAGTCAGGACTGAATGTAGATCTGTTTGACCTCAATCCCATCTATCAAACTGCCTCCAACAGCTTATTCTGAGTTTAAAAATATAGTCGGTTGCCATAAGCAGTTAAATCTACCAGTGGAGTCTGTTGAATATAAGTACTAGCCAAATAGCATTATAATAAAATAAATATCATTGAATAAAATAAATATTATAATAAAATAACCTCCATTTGCAGTTTCTAGTGTTACCATTTAATCTTGAGTATTTGTCTAAAAAATGCATGGGAAAAAAGACAGCTCTTCTGGTCTCATAAGAGCTTTGAGTCTGAAGGGAATAGTTGAATACAGATTTAAAAATACATGAATATAAGGCCTCAATTGTATGTATACAGTTGAGCCTTGAACAGTGCGGGGTTAGGAGCGCTAACCCCCTGCACATTTGAAAATTGGTGTGTAACTTTTGACTTCTCCAAATCTAACCACTGATAGCCTGCCATTGATTAGAAGCCTTAAAGGTAATATGAACAGGCAGTTAACGCAAATTCTGTATGTTGTATGTATTATGTGCTGTCTTCTTACCATAAAGTAAGCTAGAGAAAAGAAAATGTTATTTAAAAAATCATAAGGAAGAGAAAATACGTTTATAGTACTGTATTGTATTTATAAAAAAAAATCTGTGTATTAATGGACCTGTGCGGTTCAAATCTGTGTTGTTCAACTGCTGTATTAAAACAGTTTTAGGGGTTTTATAGTTTCAATAATATATTCTTTTTTACTCAATTGTCATATTAGGGAGAAATGGAAAGGAAGAGACCCTTCCTTGGAAGTGTTGTGGCTGAGGCTTAATCACCGTTATATTTTTACCTTCAGCACTTATGTCTTCTAATAATAAGTCTTGTAAGGACATAGCTTCTATGTCATATGTAAGTAGTGGTACTTAATACCTACCACAAAAAATTCCACAAAAAGAAGTGGGGGTCTTTTCATTTTTGAAATGCTTTTATTTTTAATTTTAGGTATCACTTTAATAACTATACATCAATAAACTGGTTAATAGTAGTAGTTGATTCTGACATATCTATCATTGCTCATCTTGTCATTTACCATAGCGGCACACTAATCGGACCTGCCTCAGGGTTTTATTGTCTGTTAAATAAAGCCGGGGAGCATTTCCTCCATGATTTATTATAATATTTTGAGAATTAGTTTCATTTGGGAAATACAATCTGCATTTCTTTTCCTTTTAACTTGAATTTAAGCTGAATTCTTATTTTTGGTTTTGATTAATCTCTTCTTTTCCATCAATAAATCACTAGTGTATTTTAGTATTTTGATGTTTTATTGTATTACACATATACAGACAAATATTTTGCTTTGTGTGAATATATATCTAGAAAATCTCACTTGATGTTTGGGGAGAGGAGAGAGAAGAAGTTGCCTTTTTGTCTTTTAGTTTTAATTTACACTCACATGGCTTATAAGTTTCTTAGAATGTTACAGTGATAGCAGTATAGGTATTAAAACTATATCTGGGAATTGTGACTTTTCCACAGTCCTGGACTCCTAACCAGAAGCTCAGTAAATGTATATTGATTGATTATGTGGCAATCAAACCGTAAACCTGTGTTCAAGGTAACAGAAAAAAAAAAAAAAAGGAATTGCTTAAGTCGGTCAAGAAATAGAGCAAGTCAAAATAAGTCATTCAAAATAATCAAGTTCATTTAATGGGTATAGACATAACCTTTAAAAACGCTTTATAAATGTAATTGAAGAGTTAAAGAGGCACTAACTGAATTCTCTAATAGAGAGTGGTAGTTTGTGTTCGAGGTACATGGATACAATTTTAGTCTAACTGACAGCATGTTAACCTTCCTGGATTAAGAAAACTGAATGAAGAAGGGGGAGGGGAGGAAAAACCCTGGAGAAACATGATATCCTTGTGGCAGCAATTTATTCGGAAAGGGGATGACAAAATGTGTCAAGACAATGTCCTGGCTTCATTAAATTGAGTAATGAATTTGAAAAAAAAAAAAAAAAAGACTAGAGTTGTGTTCTGTAACATTTCTTTCTGCAGATTTATAGACTTTTGTGGGATAACTGTCTTTGAAAATATATATATTACTAACCATAGAGTTAGTATTTTGGTTATTGTAGTCTTACTGAAATTAGAAATGTTTAGTAATTTATATATTTAAAGAGATGTCCATCTTCTTTTTGGTTCCAAGAATTTTCTTTCACAAGTTTATTCCCAGTACAGAGACATCATTATGTTATAGAGGAGCTCTTTTGGGGGTGATAGCTCTTGGCAGCCATCCATCTCCAAGTAGAATATAACAGTGAAGCTTGTTAGAAGAGGAGAAGCATAAAGTATCACCAAGCAGGCCCTGACAGACATTTAGACATCCACGCAGACGTTGCTGCCACTTGATGGTCCTCTCCCATTTTGAAAATGTAGCTATTTAGAAAAGGGACAAGGTTCCAGTAACTTGACTGTGTTACACTCCTGTTGCTTACTCTATGCACACTTATTTTACTTGTGATTTTTTTTCCCCCATTGACAGTATTTTTCTAATGTTCACTTTGAATGGTTGCATTTATCTTTACTAACTTGTCACTGTTAGTTGTATACTATATTTCAATCCACTAGGTAAGTTCTGTATGTGCATATTGCATTTGATAAAGTTTTTAGAATTTGTGGTGAACCACATTGATGAGCTTGGGGGTATGTATGGGAGAGAACATAGGATAGTAATTCAGGGTAGCAAGAGATCCCAACATGCACTTCTCTCAGCTTTATTAACACTCCTATTAGAATTGGTTTTGCTTCATTGTTAGGAGGATAGGTGTCCTGTAAGCATTTAGTTAGAACAAACTGCCTAAGATTAAATCTGGACTATGGTTAATCTTGAAAACAGTTTATCCTCAGGCAGATAATCAAAAGTGTGTAAACATGTTATTTTGAAGGTTCTATTAACGCTTTATTTAAAAGTGCCAATCATATACAGATGAAAATTCCAGAATATACAAAAAATATATCCTAATCATCAGTAATGAACTGCAGTCATTGATTTCAGTAATCACATTTGAAGCTAGGTCCATTTTATTTTTTAAATTTAATTTAATTAATTAATTTTTAAAGCTAGGTCCATTTAGAAAAAAATCCCATGTCTTAGTAAAAATAATTTTCTCAGTGAAATCCCATACATATGTATAATATATATGATGTATATATATGATGTATTTATATAAATTTCAAAAAGGTAGACATGATCCAACTGGATTGTTTGACTTTAAGTATTTGTACAAGTGAAACTTAACTTCCAAAGACTTCTGAATGGGGAAATCAACAACTTTTGACTTTATATTTTAAGGGCAACAAGGAGGAAATTTTTGTTCAATTTCTATTTAATTTGCTGTGACTCTTTATGACATTCACAAATTATGCCATTCATTTTGACATGCAAATGAGAAAATGAGTGACTTTGGGATTCAGATCTGAAGAGCTCTCACAGGTGCTTAGACATGTTGCCTCCATCTCCCTACTCCTCTTTCCCCCAGAAACAATAGGGTGATCTCTAAATGAGACCTAGTTTTTCCACAGGCCTCCATAAAAGGAGTCTTTCTTCTCCTTTCTGATCCATTAGCGAGCATTGGATTCTCAGGTAATTTTTTTCCCCTTTGATTTGTGTCTTCTTCTTTTATTTAAAGCTGTGGTCTATTTTACTTTTTTGTTGCTGTAGTCACTGATGACATTTTCTCAGGTAATTTTTTTCCCCTTTAACTTGGATCTTCTTCCATTCCTTAAATCTGTAGAATATTTTCTTTTATTGTTGTCAGTGTCACCGATGACATTTTCATCTGATTCTTGACATATTCATTTTATAATACATGGCATTGTAAGGAGTTTTTTGGTCAGTGACATTTTGGCAAACACTTGCCAGTGGCCACCAGAGAAGGTCAGTTAGAAATAAATTACTCTGAAAGACTTCTCTGAAATACTAATGAATAGGGTTTGCAGTGGGAGTTAGGAGTCTGGGGTCCTTTGTGTTGTTTATTTTGCTGTTATTCCAAACTTTCGTCATTGAGTCATTCACTGTGTTACCTTGGTAAACTTACTTAAGTTCTCTTTTTTATAAGATTGGGGTAATGAGAACCTACCTTAGTGGAATGTTTGGAGGCTTAATCATGTTTCAAAAGCACCTTGAGTATGAATCATTTGTTCATTATTAGAATGGTGGCTTGGGGGGGTACCGTTTATCACTGATGCTTTATCACCATTGTATCCTCATGGTTTCCTGCAAATTGACAGCGGACGTCTTAAATCAAACTTTGTAAAGTCACGAGCAGATTCTTGAAGGTTATTTAATTGCTTATTTTGTAGTGACACTGAAGTGTTCACAATTTTACAATTATCTGAAGAAAATAAGACAACTAGAATATACTAATTATTATATATTTTCGTGTCTGTTTTCAGCTTAAATGCACAAAGTACATTCAGATTTAGAAATAGAGATTTAAACAAGAACAACAATGCTCCCTACTTATATTGCTATACAATAAGATTCCTTAATATAGAGCTACATTACCTTTGTGAAATGTTTTTCACTTGCAGTTTTTATCCAAACGTATTTTAATGAGTTACACTATTCAAAAATACTTTCACATTATCCACACACCTACACATATATGCATGATAGGGGTAATGAGAGATTAAATAAAATTCAAAATATTCTAGGAAGCAGGGCTCTTAATTTCTAATTTCTAGTTCAGTTGAGAGAATATAATGATTAAAATTTAAGAAAAATTGACTATTTACTTTGAATGTTTACGTGTAATTCTGAGTTTGATATATTCCAAGAGTCACAGGATTTGATTTTGAAGTAGTTTCAGCCTTCTGTGTCAAATCTCCTTGTTCTTCGTCTTTTGCCTATATTCTCTCTCTGTTTTTCCATCTTCTTACCACTTTTTCCTTCATCTATCATTTGGGTCCATTAAGTTAACATATAAAATCACAGTCTGACTACATGACACTCAAAATGCTTCTTATAACTACAAGATCAGCAGTTTCTTAGAGTATTTTAAAAATCAGGTTATTTATTCTTGATTTAAAAAAAAACTGTAATGCATTCTTTTAACTTTAGAGCTTGGGCAGGTCTATAAGAGGTTTTAAAATACAGAGAAGTCTCTCTGGAGTGCGTGTTTTGCAGGAGTGGAGCGGGGAGGACATAGTGGACTGCCAAAGGGCAAACCGCTGGAGGGAAGACATTGCACATGCTGATTTCCTTTTGCTCTGTCTTGCTTGGTTTTTCCAGCCCTGTGGCTTGCAGGTTTATTAAAATGCTAATGATGTTTATTCTCTTTTTATTGGCAGCTCTCCAGATTTGATTATTGATATATCTGAATAACAGTGGAATGCAACATCAAAGTCTCACTTGACTATTCCTTAGGTTTTTGTCAGTACACAGTGTCAGATGGATCATATGTACTTTCTTTTTTTAAATCTGTATAGAAGTGAAATGTTATAAATGAACTGTCAACTGTTTGGAAATGAACTTTTATTGGGATGATGAGGTCTCTTCCTTAGGAGAGTGTACTGTCCCCACTCTCTGAGGAACAGTCATATTTCCAGTAACAAGTTGCCCGACTGTGTTTGTGAGTTTCCACTGTTGTTCTCATTTTCTGGACTTTGATATTTCACGTCCTGTACAAACAGACTAAAGTGTAGACTAATAATTAATCCAGTGTGACTAGGAAGGGATAGAGGAGTTGACCTGTTCCTTCCTACCTGTTCTTTCTGAAAATTTTAACCAGAAACCCTTAGAAATGAAAAGAACTTCTCAGAACACCCCCATGTAACTCCTTCATTTTGCAGTCTTGAAACAGGTTCAGAGATCATCTGTAACTTGTCCAGGTTTACTCAGCTTGCTCGCTGGGAAGGTAGAGCCGACTGCTCCTTCCTTCCGCCTCAGAGTTTGCTTCGGCTCCTTGCTCACCTTTCTTACTAGCTTGCCACCTACTTGCCACCAACACTTGTTTTCGTTCATGTCCTAGAATGGATGGAGTGTCTCTGGATGGTAGGCTCTTGTATTTCTTTTATGCCCCTTTGAATGACAAAATAACACACACACAAGTAGATTTTCGTAAATATTTTTAAAACAATGAGACTACCTAAATTCCTGCTATCCAGACATTTCTACTGTTTACCTTTTGATGAACATGTTTTCAGATAGGCACATATGTGTGTGTACTCCCCCTACCTCCTTTTGGAATTTCATTATGCATACTGTTTTGTAGACTAAAAGTCAGCAGTATATTATGGATTTATTTTTGTTTTAATAACTATGGATCTATGTTACCATTTCTTATGGATCCACATTAGTGTGTTCGCACACTGTATTTAACCAGTCTCTTACTGGTAGACATCGAATTATTTCCGATTTTTACAATGACCATTCTTATGCTTGTTTCTTTGTATACTTTTATTTTTGTCTCCTTAAGGTCAAATACTTGAAATGGAATTTCTGCATTGAAATGTATACATATCTAAATTTCTTATACATCTTGCTTAATTCCCTGCAGAAGATTATATCAATACATAAGTCTAGATTCCTGCAGAAGAGTGCCCATTTCTGCAGACCTATGCCACTTCTGGATGTTATTGCAACTATTCTGGAGAATTTAAAAATGGCTTTAAGGTTTAATAGCTGAAAAAAACATGTAATAAATTATTTAGGCACGAGTGTATTTTCCACCAAGAGGCAGGATAGCTTAGTGGTGATAAGCCCAGGCTCTGGAGCTAGACTGTCTGGATTGATACCTGGCTCTGCTACTTCCTACCTGCTTGTCACTGGGCAAGCTACTTAACTTCTTGTTCTTATTTTCTTTTCTGTAAAATTGGGATACCAGTAGTACTTACTTATGAAGTTTTTGTATGATTTAAATGTGCTTATACATGTAAAGTACTCAGAACAGCTTCTGGCACATAGGTAATAACTCAATACATGCCAGCCACAATAATGAATATTATTATTATTTTTTAAGATTTTACTTATTTATTTGACAGAGAGAGACACAGCGAAAGAGGGAACACAAGCAGGGGGAGTAGAAGAGGAAGAAGCAGGCTTCCTGCAGAGCAGGGAGCCCAATGCGGGACTTGATCCCAGGATCCTGGGACCATGACCTGAGCCGAAGGCAGATACTAAATGACTGAGCCACCCAAGTGCCTCAATAATGATTATTATTGCTATCAGCCAGTGAGCATTTGATTTCTGTCTACAGTTTATAATACACAATGCTGGAATGTGGAGTTTGAAAAGAAACATGAGACATTGTCACAGTGATCAAAAACATTCACCATATACCAGAAGAAATAAGGCATAAAGTAGATGAAAAGTTGCACACTTAAGTTACATATAACAACACAAAACTACAGCATAAGAGCAGACTTGGGCTAAAACATTAGGAGTTACCAAATCTTTGATATCTTCATAAAACAGGATCCTTTTAGAGTACTTGGAAGGGCAATACCGAAGTTTACTCTCCTGTTTCGTGTTCTTATTTTCCAACAGCACCAAAACTTCTTGTAATGTAGGGTGACCATTTGTCTCAATTGGTGTAACACAGTCCTGATTTATGTCTGGCTTAATGTCATGGTTGGATGATCAGTTAGATGGTTACCCTGTTTCCAACTGGTATCTTCTTTCTGTTGATGTCATCGTGATGATGTGATGTCAAATTCTTGTGTGGCCTGGGAGCTATTTTGATTATTATCATTGCACATTTGTTCTATTTTTGATGCATTTCATAGATTAATTTAGGAGACAATCTTATTTCTAGGTGCTCAGGGGAAAGCTCATTCTTACCTATCATGTACTGCTTAAAATGTTAGGAAAGAAACTATGGAAAAATGTTATTGCCAGGTTTTAGATGATCCAGCATGTTATATCAGGGTACTAATTGAGATTTTATTTTTCTGAAACCAAAGGGAGAAATACTTCAGGGTGAATAATGGCAGTTAGGTGGAAAATTTTAAATTTATAAATAAAACAAATCCACTCTTTGTTAGAGTTCTAACATGTTATTTTGCACAGAAGTGTGCTTGTAATGCTAACTGCATTTGGAGCAATGTGTAGTTTTCCGTATCTTAAGTACAGATTTTGAAAAGTGTTTTAATGTCCTGCATTGTTGACATCTTACCTCATTTCCCAATGTTTGATTGTCAGTTGAACCTTCTTATCTGCTATCCTTGTCATTGATGTCACAGTAGTACATTTAAAGGATTGAGAGTTTAGTTTTTGCATGATGAATAAATGGTAAGGAAGAGTATAAAGGAATAGAGGTTGACTGTATGATGGGCCCTGGCAAAAATGAAATATTTTAAGCTCTTTCATTATAACTGTCTCGTAATTAGATATTATCAAATGTTAGAGGGAAATGCTTGTCACATTTGGATTTATTATGTAGGAAATTCATGCTCTGAATCATAATGGGCCTAGATAACTTTTTTCTGATGAGAACATTGTAATATTAGGGTTTGATTCAATACAATTTGTATTCCTTTTTTTCTTTTGGACCACTTATTATGTGCCAGGCATTGTGCTTAGTTAGTTATAGTTAAATTAAGAAATGGTCTCTGCCGGGGGCCAGGAGAGGGACTAATAAGACCAGTGAATAGCCATAGGGTTTTAAAGACCTCCCTGAATATTATTACAGAATAATGGCAGAAACCACTAACACTT
The DNA here is from genome assembly GCF_004348235.1 of Phoca vitulina. Taxonomy (NCBI): domain Eukaryota; kingdom Metazoa; phylum Chordata; class Mammalia; order Carnivora; family Phocidae; genus Phoca; species Phoca vitulina. The sequence continues at coordinate 24,686,441 of NW_022589709.1, forward strand.
ATATAGTATCGGCTCTGCTAGTCACTGTTCTAACTACATTCCATATACTGAACTCCCAAAGACGCTGTGAGGTACCTACTGTTACTATTGCCATTTTTCAAGGGAGCGAACCAGGGCACAAGAGATTAAGTAAGTTGTCCAGAGTCACATAGGTAGAATACAGTTTTCTATCCCAAGTGAAGTCTTTAGAGAAGCATTGTTCACATCTCTCCGTTTGTGTCTGATAAACATTATGAGAAGTAGTTACTTGTGTGATCCAAGACTATGTGAGGGAAAATTACTGAGTCTGATTTCATTTATTCTTCATTCATTCATTTATCAGGTATTTAGTAAGCATCTACCAGGACTAGGCATTTGGGATAGGGCAGTGAGCAGAAGATTTGTGTTCCCTGCCTTCACGGAGTTTATAGTTTAGTAATACTTACCTCTGACACAGTCAAGGGATTTCTGGATAATTGTATAATACTTTTGTCACTTTTCATTTTCATTGTTTGTACTCACCCCTTTTAACTCCACTGAGCACACTCTGAACCTTATTTGCTATTCCTATAATTTGGAAAATGAATGGTCTCCAATTTGCATGTGTGGATAATTTTTAATTACTGTACATTGCACTTCTCTGTAACCTGGATTTTCACATATTGTACAGTGACTTCATTAAACTCCCTTTCATATACCAAATTTCATTGTTCTAGTTGACAAAAGATGGTCCCCGGCTCTCATTGAGATTTTCTAACTGATTTTCAGTGACAAATAGAGATATATTGTTTAACTAAAATTCCTATTACAACTGTATTTCTTTTTACATAATGGGGAAAATGAGTAAGCTTTTACTGTCCTCACGAGAAAATAATCCTCAGTCTTGAGTTGATTGATCATTGCCCAGTGGTGTGGCTACCTGTCAGCTGCCGCAGGTGGAACACAAGAGTCTAACTTCTGTGAAGGCCTTAAGATGCCACTTGCAACAAGAACTGACTCACTGGTTGAGCTTGCGTTGGTTTTTCTTTCAGCATGCCATGATTTTCTCCCCAGGGTCTCTCAGACAGGTGATCGCTTATGAACAGTCTTGGCTGCGAAGAAACAAATCTTGAGCCTTTCCTCCAGGGACCTAGTGTTTCCCGCTGAGGAGGCTTAAAGGGTTGAAGTATGGCTGACCTTCCCCAGAGGCCCAGAAACAGGGTGGAAAAAAGGGTGTTTGCTCTCAGGTAGGAGAAGCAGCTCCCTTCACAGCCTGAGTCATGAGTCCTCTGGGATAACTGGCAGCTGACTTTTCCCCAAGGCCTCAGTCAAGATTCTTACCTCCCTGTGGAATTATGTGAGCCCAAGGAAGGCATGTCTGCACGGATCATTATTATTTTTAGATCTCTGGGAGCAAACCTTCTCTCCACTCGTGCCCTTCTTCTGACTGTCTCAAATAATATCCTTAATTCAGGTTTTTGACTTTTTTTCTTGCCTTTTTTTAAAGATTTATTTATTTTTATTTTGAGAGAGAGAGAGCATGGGGAGGGGCAGAGGGACAGGGAGAGGGAAACTTTAGCAGACTCCTCACTGAGTTCGGAGTCCAACACGGGGCTCTCTACCATGACCCTGAGATCATGACCTGAGCCGAAATCAAGAGCTGGACACTCAACCAACTGAGCCACCCAGTGCCCACCGCCCTTTTTAAAGTAATGTCCTGCCCAATGTGAGGCTCGAACTCATGACTCCAAGATCAACAGTCACATGCTCCAGCAGTTGAGCCAGCCAAGCACCCCTTGACTTTCAAACTTGTTTCCAGAATTGGTTTTTGTCCTCAAGTAGGGGAATTGCCTAAGTATACAGAAAGGGCTTTCCTCTGGGATTTTTGTCCTTAGCTCAGATATAAAGCTAAACATAGAACATAATTTATGAAAAACTATTTTTCTTATTGATAGCTCATTTTTCCCCAGTAGAATGCCAATCCAGTTTTACTCTGCATTCTCAGAGCTAATGACTGAAAGCTTTCTTCCTCTACTCTTTATTTCAGAGGTAAGTAGTGGTTTGTCTAATTACTGTACTGTAGTTACAATTATAGAGAAAAGGTCAGTCTAGTCATTGCCAATTAAAGTAGGAAAAAAGCTACATTTATAACCACTAAGAGCCATCATGTCAATTTAATGCTGTTCATCAGCATGTAACCCATTTTCTAGGATATATAAATCTAATCTTGGTATTATAGTATATGCACCCTATTAAAGACCTTTGGTACTGCAGAGAAGAGATTATTGCAAGCAAGTTGTATTAATTGTGCATCCTTTCACTGTGTCTTGTCATAGATTTTAGGACCCTTTTATTTTTAGGTATTGGACAAAGTAAAATAACTTGTTGAGATTTAGGTTTTCTAACTTTTTTCGGTGACTTTTTCATGGATATACAATTTAACTAAAATTCTCATTGCAGTCGTGTTTTATTTTATATATTGGGAGAATGTATGAACTTTTACTCTCCTAATGAGAAAATAATTCTGGGATCTAAGTTGATTTATCATTGTTCTTTTCACTTTTATAACTTCATGTAGTATATATGGATTTTTAACAAGACATCATGGATTTAGTACAAGTTAAGAAAATATCATAGAAAATGAAATATTTGTGTTAATTTCACCCCTTATGAAAAGTCTGAACACTTCTCAGTATATCTTTATATGTTGTGTAGGATGTGTCACATATCACCAGATTTATACAAATCTGAAATGTTGACTTCCTAAGTAATCCTTTTGCTTTTTGAGTTGAATTGCATAGTGTTTTGTTGAGCAAAGAAAAGGGGGATGAGAAAGTTGAGTTTGTCTGCTTAGACCTGTGGAGGATATGAGAACATACCTACAACTCGATATTCTAGAGTACATATCTCTATTCAGAGTATTTATTTATGATATTAGGCCAAACACATTCTGATCTTTATTCTCTGAGACCTTTATAAATCTAAAAGATGGATTGCTGATTGAAATACCACCATTTACTTGCTAGGAACCTCCTTATTACCTTGGTTCCCTTTTCCTTGTTCCAGTAGGGTTCAAGGTATACCTTTGGGCCTTTGAAGCTTCCCATAGCTGTATTTGCCTCTTCTGGTGTCTTCTATCCCCAAGAGAAAAATGTAAGACTGAATAGATTTGCCAAGGCTTTCTTTTCTAGTTTTAGCTCTCAGATGCTATTGTCTTCAACTCCCTAATCTGAATATGTCATGGTTGATTACATTCAAAGTTTTTAAGAAAAATCAAAGTTGAAGTCACTGGTTATTGAGTCTTCACAGACTGTTCCTAAAACTCCATAGAACACAACAAACACGACCTTTTAAAATAAAAAAGTGTTGTATTGATTTTGATGCATTTTCTCTTAAAAGAAAAAAAAAAGAACCTTCCTGTAGGAGATACCGTGGGCTATTTCCATGACTAGATCTGTATATAAAACATACTTTCCTAGTGATTTAGACTTATAGAATATTTGTTGACAGAATGTATTTTAAAACTCTGTGTTGCACAACAAAATGAATTATTTGGAATGGAAAAAAATTGGGGAAAAAAACCCCTGCCTCCTTCATTTATTTATTTAAAAAAAAATCCCCAGTTATATCACATTTGTATGTTGTCTGTAGCTTACTCTTTTTTTCCAGTTTGTTCAGTGCCATTCATAGGAGTGCATGAAGTGAAAAATCGAATACTACATGATGCATATTATCAGATGGTGGATATTTGCATATCTAACAGCTAAATCTAACTCGTGCTTTGATTCATTATATAAAGTAGGTTATTGAAACTCTTGTTTTTTAATTTGAATAAATAGATCATTTCAAGAATGATTAAAAATAAAATTATATAATTTAAGAGGTTTTCAATTTAGCCCTTTGTGTAACTAATATTCATCCTCACTATTTTAATTTTCTTATTTTTTTGGTATCTGTTTGCCATGCAACAGAGCTAACATGTGCATTAGAATCAAATTGTTATTTTTGGAACTTCAGAGTAGAGCAGAAGTATAATTGCTACTATTATTTTTTATTTTTGTTTCTTATTTGATATGTAAGGCTAGAAGTATATATTTTAAGAAAAACTTCATTTAAACAGAATCATACAATGATTCCTAAACTTGTTTGTATGAAAATAGATGAAAACTTGTTGGTATCAAGTGCTTTTATAACAACACATTTATAATTTAAGCAAGGAAAAATAAACAATAGAGGTTGATTTAGAGCAAGATGGTAAAATATCAGCAAGCTTTGATACTCCAGGGATTTTTAAATCCTTAAGTTATATAAAAAAAAAAGACAACTGTTCTTTTTTATACTTCAATATAGTATGTCTAGGATATACAAGTAGGATTTTGTAGCTAGAACCACATTAATGTACATTTCTCCAGAAATTATTTATTGATAGCAAGTACATAGATTTTGTTCCTAGGTTGAATATATTTATATTTTATATTCCATGGAGGATTTTGCCCTCTCAATTGATTTCATGAACTCAAATTTATATATATTGAGCACCTATTAGACGTCTGTTCTAACACTGTGCTAGGTGCTGGGCACAGAAAGGTAAATAAATAATGTGATTTCTTGTCTTAAGTTGCTCATAGGTGTCAATAAGGGGAAAGGCAGATTTATGAATAAGTAACTCTAGCATAATATGATGCTTATTATACTAGAAGTCATAAGAAGCAAAATATTGAAAACAAAAAACCTAACAGGTTAGAGCAAATATGCACCCTATTAATAGTTCGTGATGGATAAGGCTGTATACAACTAATCAGAACTACAAGTAAGTTGCTTCTATAAAATTAAAATAGGTTTTAATCAGTGCCCCATTTTTGATAAAAGGTAGTCTCTTTATTTATAATCTCTAGTCGTAGTTTCTTGACCCCGATCTTTGGTTTCTTGCCTTCAGAGCAGTCTGGGAAGATTATGGTCCTGCCTGATTTCTTTAGGCAGGTCTGTTCAGAGGTAATGTCTGGGTAAATCTCCATGTTTCCTCTTTTGACCCCTTTTATTCATGTTCTTTTTCACCATCCTTTGGTCTCTTTTTTCATATCTCCTTCACCTGCCCCCCCACCCCTGCCCAGCTCTCTCATTTCATCTTTTTTTTTTTTTAAGATTTTATTTACTTATTTGAGAGAGAGAGAATGAAAGAGAGAGAGCACATGAGAGGGGGGAGGGTCAGAGGGAGAAACAGACTCCCCACTGAGCAGGGAGCCCGATGTGGGACTCGATCCTGGGACTCCAGGATCTTGACCTGAACTGAAGGCAGTCGCTTAACAAACTGAGCCACCCAGGCGGCCCTCTCATTTCATCTTTGAGATTATCTGTAACCCTTTTCACACCATTTTCTTCTTTCCTCTCTTGAATTTACCCATCTCTAGTTGTGTATTTTACCTTTCTCTTGTCTGTCTTCCATCCTTCCATTTTGAAGTTAATCTTGTCTTCCAAATCAAGCGTTCGCATCTCAGGTATCTCGTAGTGGGTGGAACACAGTCAAGTCAGTCTCTTGATACAAACATCACGCTGACATTCACTTGACGGCCCAGTTAGCAGATTGGACGAGCGGGCCTTTGGGGTATGTGGGAGTCCCTACACAGCCCCGGAAGAAAGCAGCGCCTGCAAGGGGCAGCTTTTACAAGTTGACTGAGCCCTGGACACCAGTGTAGTACACACAGACATCAATGTCAAAGGTATTTGAGCGTTTTGGACTATTTTTTTTTTTTTTTTTAAAGATTTTATTTATTTATTCATGAGAGACAGAGAGAGAGAGAGACAGAGGCAGAGGGAGAAGCAGGCTCCCCGCGGAGCAGGGAGCCCGATGCGGGACTCGATCCCAGGACCCTGGGATCACGACCTGAGCCGAAGGCAGACGCTTAACCGACTGAGCCACCCAGGCGTCCCTGAGCGTTTTGGACTTTTAAAAAAGTTTTAAACACATTTTTACACAATAATTAACCATCTGTCAATAGTCCTGACAACAGTGAAAGTGAGTGTTCTTGTGAATTTTACCCTTTAATCAGAGGATAAAACTTTGTTTATAAGAAGGCAATCTAGTCCTTGATATTTTTTCAGTGAGATTTCCTCTTAGTCACAGATGCCATGGTCCCTGGACCAAGTGCTATTCTGTGAAACGGTGGGGTTACCACCTATTAGATCATCAGTATAGATGTTGGCTTCCACAATAAAACACTGCTTTATCTTAAATTCTTACTTCACTAATGCTTACACCCCATAAAGCATTTTCAGGAATATTAGGTTTCCTGAGCCTGCCCACTCTGCAAGGTATGTAGGGTAAATAATATTAAAATACTGAGTGGCAATACTCACAGAAGTAACTCACCAGTGTTAGCCACCTAGTTTGTGCCAGAATTGTATTTGAATTCAGTTCAGTGCCTTGTATCACAATGCTCTCTATTTATTGAATAGTAGTTTCAGAATAGTAAAATAGGAAATTCTTATTTAGATCCATATTTCATAATTCAAGTAATATACTACCTACCACTTTAGGATTGCCAAATAAAGTACAGGATGCCCAGTTCAATTTGAATTTCAGATAAAAAAACAAATACTTTTTAGAATAAATATATCTCATGCAGTGATGCCTGGGTGGCCCAGTCGGTTAAACATCTACCTTTGGCTCAGGTCATGATCCCAGGGTCCTTGGGATCGAGTCCCGCATTGGGGGGGGGGGGGTCCTTGCTCAGCGGGGAGCCTGCTTCTCCCTCTCCCTCTGCCTTCCGCTCCCCCTTGCTTGTGCTCTCTTTCTCTCTGACAAATAAACAAATGAAATCTTTTAAAAAAATATATCTCATGCAATGTTTGTATTTCTATTTGATAATAAGTCTGGGCTCTACCCTACATCCAGGAGTCTGTTCCTAATTCTCATCCCACCCCACCCCTGCCTCCAAACAGGAAGCTCTGATCTCCCTGAATTCTAGGATTTTTTGTTTTCTCTCCGTGGTACTTTGTATTTCATTTTACTTTTTTGTAAAACTGACTCTTCATTTCTATGAGACTGAAATCTCCCAGAAATAGAGAAACTTAGTTTTAAACATTTTGGTGCTTTACCTGTTGAAAGAGTGGATCCTTAAATCCAGTGCCCTACTGAGCCATATTAGAGCCTCAAGCAAAATTACTAAAAAAATGTGTGCCCTTATATGCACTTATCAAAATATCCTCCCAGATTTTGTATCAAGTGGAAAAAGTCAATAAAAGCTCTCTAACACAAGCATGACCATATATAAAAGGCAATTTGCCCAATGTGTTGAACACAATTCGCAACTCTTACAAACTTTCCTGGCAGGAAATAGCCTCCTGGACTGGGAATTGCTAGCTGTTACACAGTAACGCAGGGTCATCAAACAAACAACAACCTGTCTTTGTTTAAAATTTTGGTATTTTGTTTATCATGATTTGTGCTTTATTTTTAAAAAATATTGTACTATTAATTATTTTGATTACTGAGTATTTTTGGTGCCTCTTTAAACCTTGTGCTTCTGGTTAAATCTTTTGGGGGAATGCAAGGGGTTATTTTATTTGAGTATCAACTTATGTTTTCACATCTTAGTCACCAGTACATTTAGGTTCATAGATGACTCCGAACATAACATCTTTAGAACTCATCAAGTCTAATCTTCTTTTTCATAGATGAAGAAACTGATCACAGTAGCAAAGTTGAGACTAGAGGTCCTTGCTCACTTGTGGTTTCTGCTGGCCATTTAAGCTTCCTGTGGGAGAATGCATAATTTAAGTCACACGGTTTTTGGTTTTTTTTTTTACCTTTGGTATTAAAGTTTCTGAGAATAAAGAATGTCATTGGAGCATATTGTGTTCCTTATTGGAGGTGTTAACGCACATTGTTCATCCCTAGATTACTTACTTAAAATGTCTGCAGGTGTTTCACAGAGGAAAAAATATAAAGTGGAAAAATCGGTGTCCTTATTTAAATTGCCTTTCCATTTTGCATAATAGAAAGAACAGTTTTGGTTTTTATGGGTAACATTTGAGCCTAGGTCACAGTTACTTTCTCAGAAAGTTCCACTATTGTAATTATCTGTCTTAGCAAAGTTTCTTCTAGGTGTCTACAGATGGCCATGCTCTTCCTAGGATTGCCCTCTTGACTTCTGATTTGGGAATTAAGATTTTGATAGAAACCTTATTTCACCTTCCTATGTAGCTTGCTTCATTAGAGCTGATAAAGTAAGATCCACAGCAAATATAGAACGCTGGAGATATGACAGACAACCTGGTACAAATCTTTTAGGAGACAAGCTAAGAGTTTGATTGACAGATTGTCCTGTAATTTTGTGAAGCAAAGAGAATTTTCTTTATTAACCAATGAGACAGATGGGCTCAAGTTTGATGGGTTTAGTTTAGTTCTGCTTGTGTATGGATAACTTTTTTTTCTTTTTATAGAAAGTAAGGCAAGCAAACAGAATAGTTCGCCCAATATGAGCAATGAGGCAACTACTATTTAAATACCGTGTTTGGAGCTCTTATTAAAAGAAAGTTCATACGACTGAGAAAGGGGAAAAAAGGAAGACTCTTTATACTGAGGACTTCAGCAGAGCATTACACTAAAACTATAGGCCTCACAAAAGAACCTTATGGTACGTTACTTAGGCAGGTATTCTGAGAAGGACAGATTGATTAGTATAGCCACCAAAAGGAATAAGGGGCTCACATAAAAATTAAGGTTGTCATATTCATCAGTAATGCTAAAAGCATTGTATGGAAAGTTGTAGGGGAAAAGATAGTTTTATAATTATTAATCATGAAGGGCAAATTATTAATTGTGAAGGGCAAAAGGTACCTTTGCAGTGGTGAAATCCAGCAGATTCTACCTTAATCAAGTGATAAATCATTACTACTAATAATGGGGAAAATGGACATTATTTGCCTTCAGATATGATCCTTTGAGAAGTACAAATCTCCTATTGTATTCATTTCAACAATGCTTAATCCGGATTTAACCACAAAGTCATAATCAGACAAATCGAGATTATGGGACATCCCATAAAACAATTGATATGGATTCTTAAAAAATGCGATATAATGAAAGGCAGGAGTAAAAGTTAAAGGAACATGACAATTAAATGTAATGCATGATCATTTGATCCTGGATTGAAAAAACATCTGTTAAGAACATGATTGGGACAAACGGAGATAGCTGTATTAGAAGAAAAATGATTGTATCAAAGTTAAATTTCTTGAGTGTGATAGAATATCGTTATTTAATAGGAGAATGTCCTAGTTCTTAGGAGATATATGTTGAAGTATTTATAGATAAAATGTTTTGATGTTTCAAACTTACTTTTAAATGATTCTGCAGAGGAAAAAAATGTATTTTGAGAGTGCAATATAGCAAATGTGGTGAAATGTTAACAACTGACAAATCTAGGTGAAAGGTTCATAGGTATACATTCTATTCTTTCTTCTTTTCAGCATGTTTGAAAATTTTCAAAAGTAAAAGCCAATATCAAACAAATAAGCTTCACATCCCTAATTAAAAGTTAAGGGGCATGGGATCAGGGGAAATCTCCCAAGAGTTCCCTGCATTGGACTTTTATGCATTGGACTTAGGAGCAGAAAAATAATCAAAGTATTGAGGATTTTTTTTTTAAAGATTTTATTTATTTATTTGACAGAGAAAGACACAGAGAGAGAGGGAACACAAGCAGGGGCAGTGGGAGAGGGAGAAGCAGGCTTCCCACGGAGCAGGGAGCCCAATGTGGGGCTCGATCCCAGGACCCTGGGAACATGACCTGAGCCGGAGATGCTTAATGACTGAGTCACCCAGGCGCCCCGAGGATTATTTTTAAGACATAAGTCATACGGCACATGAAAAAACACTTAGAGAATACGGGATATGTTAAAGTTAGGGCTTTTTTTCTCATTATAATAAATTAATGGATAATTAACTTGGACTTAGTATGACAAAAAATGGCTATGACTTCCTGAAAGTACAGAATATGGACTGTGATTAGCATCTATTACTAACCCTGGTGGGATGGTATTTGGAATGCAAAGCTGCAGCCACTATCATGGATTATCCAGTGTCAAGGGTAAGAAATGAAGCTAGAAGCAGAGCCCAGCTCTTTTATGCTTAACACATGCTTGACACACTTCAAAGTGGAAAAAATTTGTAGCTAAGACGTACTCCAAATGCCAGTTTCTCTTAATGTTTACATGTAATGATAATTTATGTTTAATTGCTTATTTAGTTGTTCTATTTTGACTATTTAATGAAAGTCTGCTCCTCCTCCATCAAAGCCTATAGAATGTACATCATTAAATGACTTGCTCCAAGGCAGAGGTAGGTTCAGCATGGTGCTGGACCCTCTAACTCAGCAGTTCTTCATTTCAGTGTGCCTTCAATGGACCTCCCTCAGAGAATTTGTTCGAATGTTTAAATGAGATCATGTCTGTGAAAAGGCTAGAGAAATTAAAATGTTTATTCCGTACATAATTCGGGTATTTTAAATGGAATGTTTACTTTGAAGGCTATAAGGACAATGAATCAGATAAACATCCTACCCTCGGAATTTATAGGTTTTTGAATGAGATATAGTATGTTTACAAATCATGGTTATCCTACAAGCTGCACTGTGGTACATGCCACAAAACAATGGTGCTAAGAGACCAGGCTTTGAAGTCGCATAAGTTGAACCTGTCATTTACTGTGTGACCTTGACAAAGTGACCTGAGTCTTGGTTTTATCATGAGCAAAATGAGAAACTCCCGCTTTGCTTATGAGTCATGAAGAGTGATAATGTCTTAACATAGCACAGTGACTGACTCATAGTTAGCACTTCATAGGTAATAATAATAATAATAATGATATCTTTGTGGCCCTTGTTCAGCATTCTTTATTTTCTCCAGAACCTGTGGCACCAAGTGCCACTTGATGGCAACTCTCAGAATTACATGTGTTAATGTGGAGTATGAAATCACTTGACCTGTTGTGCCCTTTGAAACCTCCCTGAGAAATTAATGTGTAGTCTTTGTGGGTACTTATTTATCCATTTTATTTTGTATATTTGGATGGTTTCCAGTTTTAGGCTATTGTGAGCAGTGTTGCTCATGTGAATGTTCTCATGCATGTCTCCCAAGCTCATGTACAAAAGTTTCTTGAGGGCATATACTAGGAGCAGAAGAGGTGAATTGTAAGATTGTGCATGTTTCACTTCCCAATGGGATGCCAAACTGTTTTCCAAAGTGGCTGAATAAATTTACACTCAAAGCAGCAGTGGATGAGCATCCCTTGGCCTCATATTCTCGCACATGCTTGTGAGACCAGCTTCTTAATTACTGCTCGAACTAGTGAGGTTTAAAAAGAAATCTCGTTGTAGTTTAATTCGCATTTTCTGGGTTATATAGCATGCTTTTCAATTTACTTAGGTCTTTTTTTTATGTCTTACAATGAGATTTGATAATTTTCCTCATCAAGAGCTAGTACATGTTTTGTTAATTATTCCTAGATATGGCATTGCTGTTGTAAATGGCATTTTTTTAAAGCTTTTTTTTTTTTTTAAAGATTTTATTTATCTATTTGAGAGAGAGAATGAGAGAGAGAGAGCACAAGAAGGGGGAGGGTCAGAGGGAGAAGCAGACTCCCTGCTAAGCAGGGAGCCCGATGTGGGACTCGATTCTGGGACTCCAGGATCATGACCTGAGCCGAAGGCAGTCACTTAACCAACTGAGCCACCCAGGCGCCCTGTGAATGGCATTAAAAAAAAAAAGTTTTCTCTTACTGGTATACAGAAATAACAGTGGACTTTTTAATGTTGATTTTCATATCTGATAACTTTCCTATCATTTTTTAATTAATTTATCTCTAAATTCTTTGGTGTTTTCTACATAGACAGTTGCAACATTTGTAAATTATGGCAGTTTTGTTTCTTATCTATTGCTATGTAACTCTTTTTGCTTTAGGCTTTGTTATTAGGATCTTACAAGTTTAGAATTTCTATATTTTTCTGTTGAGAATGTTTTATTATTCTATCATGACCCTCTTTTTATCTATTAATTCTTTTGACTTCAGGTAATCTTTTGTCTGATATTAATATAGCTCATTGGCTTTCTTTTAAGGAGTTTAATTTTAGCTGCTGAGTTTCATCCATTTGCATTTATGTGACTTCTAATATAGATCTTTTTTAACTTACAGTGGAGTTATTTCCCGATAAGCCCATCTTAAGATGAATTTATACTATGTTGAAAATGCATCTGGGGAACCCTGGGTGGCTCAGTCGGTTAAACCTCTGACTCTTGGTTTTTGGCTCAGGTCATGATCTCAGGGTCTCATGGAGTTGGGCTCCTTGCTCAACACAGAGTCTGCTTGAGATTCTCTCTCTCCCCCTCCCCGACCTTCCCTTGGCTTGAACATGCGCTCTCGCTCTCTCTCAAATAAATAAATAAATCTTTAAAAAAAAAAGAATGCTTAAAAAATGTATTTAATAAACCTAACCTACTAAATATCATAGCCAAGCCTACCTTAAATGTGCTCATAACATTCACATTAGCCTACAGTTGGGCAAAATCATCTAACAAAAGGACTATTTTATAATAAAGTGTTGAACCCTTCACGTAATTCATTGAATAGTGTACTGAAAGTGAAAAAAAGAATGGCTGTATGGTAGAGAGTCGTTGTAATTGTATGGGTTGTTTACCCTCGTGATCATGTGACTGACCGGGAGCTGTGGTTGCCCCTGCCCAGCATCAGGATGGAGTGTCATAGCCCACCTCACTAGCCTGGGAAAAGATCAAAATTCTAAATCTGAAGTGTGGTTTCTACTAGATGGGCATTGCTTTCACACCACTGTAAAGTTGAAAAATCATAAACTATTTTAGTGAAGGACTGTCCATATATTGGATTTTTTTGACCAAGTTATTATATTTTTTATTTATTTCACTCTCCCAACCTTTCTGCCCATTCCACTTACCTTCTTTTGGATTCACTGACATTTATTTTTTCTGTGTTTGTTCTTTAATGGTTACCATACCTATTTTATTTTATTTTATTTTATTTTATTTTATTTTATTTTATTTTATTTTATTTTATAAATTTATTTGAGAGAGAGAGAGAGAGAAGAAAGAGCGCACACAGTGGGAAGAGGCAGAGGGAGGGAATCTTCTGGCAGGCTCCCCACTGAGTGCAGAGCCCACCATGGAGCTCAGTCCCAGGACCATGAGATCACGACCTGAGCTGAAACCAAGAGTCAAACACTCAACCAGTTGAGCCAGCCAAATGCCCCTATCATGCCTCTTTTAATATGTATACTTAACAAGGTATAAAGGTAGTCATTATGTACAAACTTACCTTTCCCTTCTTGTGTCAGAAATTACTGTTTTATACAATTGATGTTTATTTAATCTTACCCATATATTTACTAGTATTTTCCATTACCCTTTCTTCTTGCATTTCTGCCTTTCTGTCTGGGATCATTTTCCTTCCTCCTCCAAGGTGTTCTTGAGAATTTCCTTTGATGAGAGGCTCTTTTAGTTTTTGTTCTTTTGAATATATCTTTACTTTTTCATTTTTCTTTTGGAAAATAGTTTGGCTGAGTGTTGAATTCTAGTTTACAAATTATTTTCTTTCATCTCAATAAAGATTATTTTAGTGCCTTCTGGCATCCTTTATTGCTATTAAGAAGTCATTTTAAGTCTAATATTCCTTTATAGATGATCAGTCTTTACATTCTGGCAGGTTTGAACATCTCTTTGTCTTTCATATAGGATGGTTTCATGATGTATTGGGGTATGGATTTCTCTTTATTATGCTTGCAATTCATTGGGCTCTTTAAGTCTCATCAGTTCTCAAACACCTTTGCCATTATCTCTTTGAAAATTTTCACTTTCCCATAAGCTATGTGTTCTTCTGGAATTTTAATTATATATGTGTTGCTTCCTCCTATTTAACTCCTCCATTCTCTTTACCTATCCTCGTTTTCATCTCTTTATTTGTCTGTGCTCCATTCTGGGTAATTTCCTCAGACCTATTTTGAACTACTTTGGTCTTGATTTTGATTGTCTCTAAATTATAAAAAACTATAGTGAAGGCAATTGAGATTTAGTATTATATTCAGTAAAAATTTTAGGCAGGAAAGGGAATTAACTTGCTCTTCTCACCATAACTTACTCCAGTAAATAAACACATGGTCCTATAGAAAAATGAAAAAAATTACATTTCTGGGGTGCCTGGGTAGCTCAGTCAGTTAAGCATCTGCCTTCGGCTCAGGTCATTATTCCAGGGTCCTGGGATCAAGCCCCGGGTTGGGCTCCCTGCTCAGCGGGGAGTCTGCTTCTCTCTCTCCTTCTGCCTTTCCCCCCTGCTCGTTCTCTCTCTCTCTAATAAATAAATAAAATCTTTTTAAAATTACATTTCTTACATAAATAATTACGTGGATTGAGATTTATATTTATTGTATCTAAAAATATTTTCTGCTTTAACAGAAATGTCCTATGTCACTTTTTTTTTTTTTAATTTAAGAGAGGGAGAGAGAGTGGGTTTGGTGGAAGTGGTAGAGGGAGGAGAGAGAGAATCCCAAGCTTAATCTCACAACCCTGAGAGGATGATCTGAGCTGAAATCAAGAGTCATATGCTTAACCAACTGAGCCACCCAGGTGCCTCAAATGTCATTTTTTAATTTGAAAAGAAAGTCAAGTGCTTTTATTTTCTGAGATATATTTTAACAAATTTAGTTAGAACCAGGGCTAACTTCAAGGGATATTTTTTTTCTTTTTTGCATCTTTTACCTTTTTTCTGTCATCTGTATCAAATTCTTCTAAAGTGAGTTTAAAAGAAATCTCTTATTTTTTGAAGTCCTACTCCAGCTGGAGGTAGGTGCATTTTATACATTTTCTCCATCTTTTTTCTTCTCGTCATCAATCAGAAGTTTCTTTTTTTTTAATCAGAAGTTTCAATGACTATTTTATAGGAAAGTGGTTGTGTCAAATAATTTCTTAGTATTAGTCATTTAATTAGTCATTTAAATTAGTCATTTACTAAATTAGTCATTAAGTATTTATTAAATAAATATATTACAATTAATTGATTTGGTTCACTATCATTACACCAATAAACCTTAACCATCTTATTAAAACTGAAAACACTTACGTTTAGTTGAATTTGAGTTGCTGAATAATTTGATATTCCCTTTAAAAATTCAATTAAATTTCAAGAAGGTACATAATGAACAAAACAGAAAGGTCCTTTAAAAGAAATAAGAACCATGGCCATAGATTTTATTTTAAGGAAAGTTCTTTGAAAAGGAGAAAAAACTTTAAAATAACAGCACTATAATTACACGTTGTTAAGAGTTGTATAAAAGTATATACATACTATTTAGAAGACAGAAATAAGCCTTCAAAAGTGTAAATAGTTAATAATGCCAAAAAGGAATATCTGTAAAAAAAATAAGCTCCATAAAACACAAATGAAAAATATGATTTCATAAATTATGAATGTATCTTATTTTGGAAAGATAAGAATGTAATTTTTTTTTTTTTTCTGTGATGAAAGGTCATCAAAATTATGTTCCTGCCAGTTTTCTCTAAGCACAGTATTTTCAACTGATGGTTTGGTGAAGGAGAACAGGGAGAGGATGAGAGAGGAGGTTGTTGTTGCATTAGCAGATTCTTATTCTGCTCCCAGTTCATGCTTCATGTGGAAACCTGAGTTCTTAATTGTTCTTCTGGCCTTTGCTAGACAGGATCTCTTCTTTTCTGTTTGAACCTGTGTAGGGGGTCTGTAGCCTACATGACCAGTGCACTCACCCCAGGACCCAGCTTTTCTGAATTTATATCTCGTCGTCTTATGGGGAAATTTTACATAGATCTTTGATTGATGGCATAAACCACGTAACTCAAAGTCTTTAAGGCTTTTGAAGCTTAAAAACCGGGTCATTGCAACTCAAAAACCTGGGTTTATGAAACTCAGAGAAGGGATGTCTGGGTGGCTCAGTTGGTTCAGCGCCTGCCTTCAGCTCAGGTCATGATCCCAGCGTCCTGGGATCGAGTCCTGCGTCAGGCTCCTTGATCAGCGGGGAGCCTGTTTCTCCCTCTGCCTGCCACTCCCCCTGCTTGTGCATGCTCTCTCTCTCTCTCTGATCTCTCTGATAAATAAAATCTTTAATTAAAAAAAAAGAAACTCAGGGAAGGGTTTGATTCTTGTTTTCCTAAGATTCCTTTTCCAAGACCCTGAGGTGTATTATCCTAGCCACTTGGACTAGGGGAAGAGACATGGCATACCAGGACCTGAGCTGGAAGGGAGAAACTTGTTATGTCCTACTACAGTGATAATGAAACAGAAAGTAACTCCAGAGTTAATTTAGAGGCATGAATTAAAATAATCCTCATTTAAATATTTTTTATGCTAAAGAGTGACAATTTAATTCAGATTCTAAGGTTCTGCTTTGGTGATGAGAGCCTTAATAGCTTATGCTTACTAATAGTATCTTTGTGCATTTCTCTATCAGTCTCGATAGTGATTGTCTCTAAATTATAAAGTTTTGTTTTTTAGGCAACAGGGATAATAGTGCTATATTCTATAAGGGTTCTTTCTCTCTCCTTCAGAAAGGCCCTTTGGCAACTAACTGAGGCACCTGAACTTCTAATTTCAAATAAGTTTAAAACTGACCTTTCTGTTGTTTAGAATAATTCTCTTTATTTAATCATTCACTTTCTTTATTTGCAAAACTCAGGCTAAAAACATAACCTCTTTCATATCCTTGACTTCTGCACAGTAATAAACATTGTAAGACGCTTTTTAACATTTGTGTTAGTAAATGAAAGTGATTGGAGAATGAAGGAAATTGGTGAGTTAGTGTGAGTTTAATGTAGTATGAGCTTAACGAGGGAAATTTTTAAGTAGGCTGGTCTGGTGAGGTGATAAAATGGAATTTGTCTTGACCTATCTGACATTGGATTATACGAACTTCAAAGTTCTATCTTGCGCTAACAGTTCTGAGAGTGGGGATCTGAGATGCTGGTGTCCTTGAAGTATAGAGTTCTGCTTGTTGCCACGTGATCCCTACTCATTTACTTCTGTGAAGTTGATTGTTTTGTTCTTGATGTATTTATTCTACAAGTACTTCTTAATGTACGGTGACAGAAGTAGAAAATGATCTGTCAAGTAAACTTCATGCACACGTTTTAAGTCACAAATTATGATTCTCAATTCATCACTGGCAAGTGCCATAACTAGAATACATCAAAGTATTTGGAAAATTGGGTCCTCTTTTACCATTAAAAAAAAAAAAGCTTTGTGAAACTCTGATAATGAAGCAACTGTTTTCTCTGTTTCATGCCATTAATATCTTGGTTCTGTGGGTTTGGACTGAAAGTACATAATTCTAAAACAATGTGTTTAAAATGTTATTGTGCTTCTCTATTGCATTTGCATTTTTAAATATAGAAAAGTTTGCAAAATTATCAGTCTGTGAGTCTAACCAAAGTACTTGGATATTAAACATGTTTATTTTCAATATATATGGAGATTCAGTCATGAACCCTATTTTACTAGTTTCTCCAGGTAAAATAGGCCAACTAAAAGATTTTGCCAGTTTCATTCCTATTATGATTTAATTTAGTTTGAGAATTTCTGTAGATTATATATGTTAAAGAAGTTTCTGATAAGAAAAAGTATGCAAAATCTATTAGACATACTGTATGAGCAATGTTTATGAAATAGTTTAAAATATATTGGCAGTACAGAATTACTAGGTACAGTTTTTTGCCTACAGCAGTTGACTATCAAATGATTAGAAATGTTGGAATGCTTGGTATATCTTTGAAGGAGAAATCTGCAAAAGTCCGTATCTACCCTTGGCAAAAGTTGCCAAATCCATGTACTATGCCATTTTAATATAATTTTATTCTCATATCAGATTTTTAAATATTTTTAGCTGTGGGAAATTGCTTTCTCCAGTTGACAAATGATTAAATGAGGGCTTTTTCATGTTAGAAATAATTCCAGTATATTTATACTGGTCCATGAGAGTACATAAATTTAAGCCAAATAATTTAATGTTTATCATATCATTTTAGGTTCATATAGGATTAGCTCATTAGACACCTTTTAAGAATCACCTTCCCTCATTGCACATGCATTAACTCTTTGAGGGCATTGGGGTATAATCAAATGTACTAGGTTACATTAATCTAATGATGTAGTCAGTTTCCTTTTTTGAGAAATGGTTCAAGTAAAATAACTTTTATTTAACTTTTGATTCTTTTCAATTTGGTCTAAGTGTATAGGAAATACCAAAGAATTATAAAACCAAAGAGAGGGTTCCAAAGGTATCGCACACCCTTGGTTCTACTATCATTTTAGAAACATGAGTTGCTAGTTGATTTTTTTTAAGATTTTATTTATTTATTTTAGAGATAGGGAGCAAGAGCACAAGTGGGGTGAGGAGTAGAGGGAGAGGGAGAAGCAGAGAGCCCGCTGAGCAGGGAGCCCGACGTGGGGCTTGATCCCAGGACCCTGAGATTATGACCTGAGCCGAAATCAAGTCAGACACTTACCCGACTGAGCCACCCATGTGCCCATCTAGTCAGTTTTTTTAAAGCTGAAAGTGAAAAGCTGTTACAACATTTCTCTGTAATTTTTCAGTGATAAGTTCTTTCCATTACCTCAGATTTTTTAAAAATCAAGATTTCTTTACCAGCTTCCTGGGACACAAATGAAAAAATTAAAGAATATCAATTTTATTTTTCCTGCCCAGATGGAGTCTTCTCACAATTTCGCATGGAGACAAATTGCTGAAGTGTACCCCTAGGCAGGATGGGTATCCATCTAAGAAGGCAGCTGTACATATTTTGTTTTCATGAGAAATGTAAGGTCATAGGTGTAAAGAGCAGTAGAAACCCCTTCACTTCAGTTAAGGGGCTCAATGAAGGTTTATTGGATGTGATTTTGTTAGGGCTGTTGGGCTTCAAAATATATTTAAGTATTCACATATATGAATGAGGATGGAAGGATTTTTTGATGCAGATGTTAGTAGAAGCAGAGGCAGGAAAGAGCAGGGTGCAGTCAGAAGAGCAAGTATGCCATAATGACTGAATGTCGTCGGAAGTCTGGGCATGAAGAGACTCCTGCTGTGGAACTTGAGATTCTTTATAAAATACTGTAGCAATGAATAAATACACTAATAGCATATTCTTCTTATGAATATGTGAATACCCTTTTTCTGATAAAACACATTAGTAGTCTATATTCTTTTATTAAAGAATATATTTAATACCTCAATAATTCTACGTGGTGCTACCTGTAATGTCAGAAATTTCTTCTTTTAGCATTGAAATTCATCTTGTAAGGACTTTTTACAGTTAAAAGAAATCTTGCCACAATTCCTTATCAACATATTTATTTTTCCTGTGGTTTTCCTTGTTTCCAATTAGTTTTTAAATGCAGTGATTAGTATTACTTATGTAGGCTCCGGGGGGGGGGAAATCAGTTAACAAATTGATATTTATTTATAAACAGCATTTTTTGGACAGAGGTGCTCTTGTGAATGCTGGTGAACTGCTGCTTTGAGTTGATTTAAGGAAATAATAAGGAGCATCTGGAAATCCAAGCCCAACTGATTTACCATTTACTGTATCATTTTGGGTCTATACAGATTTAGCTCATTAAACACCTTTTAAGAACTTCCTTTTGCTGGAAGTAGAGTGGGAAAAAATTCCCTAAACAGTCTTTGAAAAATTACTGTTTGCAAAAAAGATTACCAGGGAAGCAAAACATTGAATTCAAAATAATTATAATTAGAGTGTAGCCTCTTATAGTTTCTAAAGTGCCGGTGCTAAAAATGATACGAATAGAGGGGGAGAATATTCTAAGTGTAGACAAGTTAATGCCAAGTAAAATGAGTTAGAATGTGTTTGTGTTTTTGTGTTTGTGTCTTACTCTTCCTGCTAGCACTTGAAACATAGGCTTTTATGTGCCAGACATTTAAAGATAAATGTAACAGTCTCCACTCTGGAGGAGTTGACATTCTAGTAGGAGAAACAAACTTTTAAACAAGTAAGTTAAAGTGCGTGAATTAAACAGAAAATATAGAGTTATGTGAAAGGTGTACCAGAGAGCAGGTGAATCAACTCAGCCAGGGGTGGGAGTGGTGAGGTCAGAAATGCTTCATAGAAGTGTGATTCCCAGGCACTAAATGCTTCACAGAGGTGTGATGTCTTGAAGGACGAGAGGGATTTTCTTATTTCCCCGGAGGAGTGCAGTATCCATGTGGGCGGGCCTGGAGACATAAAACAACATATAGTCTGATACTGCTAGAAGGTCTGGTTTGAGAGTGAAGGAGTAGAAAGTGATTGTGGAGAAGCAAACAAGGATCAAGTAGGTCATGTAGTGACTTGGATGCCAAACTGAGGTATTTGGAGATTCCTTCCTCATTGCCTTTAGATTAATTAGGGGAGTAACCTGATCAGATCTGCTTTTAGAAATAGAACTCATATATGTATGGAAGGAGAAAAGTGATTGGAAAGAGAAAAGATCAGTGCCCTTTTATCAGTGAAAAAAATATTGATTGGTTCCTACAGTGGCCTGAGCATGGTACGAAACTCTGGGGTTACAGAGCAAGGAAAACCTGGCCTGACCGTGCTCACAGAATAGCTGGCAAACAGGCATTTCAACAAACTAGAATATAGTGAGGAGAGGTCTCTAGTCAGAGCAGTCGTTTTGACAAAAGGAAAAGGAATGCGAGAAACTTCCAGGTCTTTGTGTGTGGTGGGGGTAGTGGGTCAGGGGAGGGAATCCAAAGATGGTTTACACTGGACCTCAGACCCGAAAGCTGAGAGTAATTTTGTGAATCTCCTTCACAAAATGCTTCTGCCAGGTAAATAAGCCATTCTGAGCAGACAGAGTTAGACCATAGAAGGGAACGTCGTGTATGGAGGAATAGAGATAGTTCACGGATACTAGAGCATAAAGGGTAGGAGATGAAACAAGAAAAGTATTCAGGGGCCACCGTGAGGAAAACTCTTAAGTTGGAGGAGTGATATCATCACATTTCCATGTTAGGACAAATAGGATCAGGATTCAGGATCATTGATGTAGGGAGACAATTTGGGTGGTCCAGGCAAGAGATGACGATGACTAGACTTAAGGCAGGGATAGGGAAAGTATTAGGGGAATACATTAAAAAATTAGGAGATGGAATTAATGAATGTTGGCATCTGGTTTGATGTGGGGAGGGAGAAAATGGATGACTCAAGTTTCTTATGTATGTAATTGAGTAGTGCCACTTATTCACTGAATAAGGTAGGGTATCCTTGAGTTTATATCTACTTGGCTATTGAATTTAGGGAGTAGAACTTGAGAAAGAAATCTGAGTCAGGTATTAGGAGATGTCAGTATTCGGTGGCTGTTAAAGCCTTGGGTGTGGATGTGCTCTCTCAAGATTACTATAGTATAAGTTTCCAGATATAACCTCAATGAATACCGTTGGTTAAGGAGTGGGCAGAGGAACCTGAAGCCCAAGAGAAAATGAAAAGGGGAATCAGAAAAATAGGCAAGTTGTTACTTGAAACCAAAGGAAGAGAAAATTTCAAGAAGGAGGTGAGCATGCTTCAGTGATAGTTATGAAGTTGAGGACTGAGGAAAGACCTTTGGATTTAGCATTTAGGAGGATCTTGCTGATTCTAGTGAAAGCGGTTTTAGCAAAGAAGTTGGTGGGGGAAGACAAAACCCAGATTATAGTGGATCAAGGAGTTTTATTTACTTTTTTAAGGTGGGTGACACTTGAATATGTTTATTAGCAGCTGAGGCGAAGGAGATAGGAGGATGAGAGAGATACAGGTGAAGGGGGGGATTCATGGAGCAAGGTCTAAGAGGAATTCAAGGGGCCTGGTTAGGAATAAGGGAATATCAAGATGAATTAATTTTGAGGAGAGAGAGAGAGATACTGTCTACCTCTGAGAATAGAGGGTGGGTGCTGATTAAACACTTGTAGGTTTTACGGAGTATAAGAAATTGAAAGAGTGCAACTTGATGGCCCCTAATGGTTCTTTGAAGCCAGACAAGTGCTGAGATGAAAGCCTGAGGCAAGGAAGGAGTTGGGTAGGCCCCTTGGGACAGGAGCTAACATTTGGAAGAGCTGCTGTGGCAGAGGAGTTGACCAGCAGAATGTAGAATTGCTGAGTGGTTGTGAGAGCTTGCAGACCATAAATTTGTAGTGGCACCAGGCCACATGATTATTGTATTTCCTCCAGCAGAACTCAGCAGCCCAGTTACGAAAACTCAAAAAATGTTGATTGAAACTGAATCTGGAGATGCTGTGAACCAAGGATGGTATAAGACAGCTATCAAATTCCATGAATTCAGATTTGTAGATTTCAGAGTAGACTGAATAATTCTGTGAATTCTAAAATTAACAAATGCTGTATGTTGGGTCTTAAGTGGACATAATTTGTTTCCTATTTAGTGTTTCTTATTCAGGAATATCCTCAGTTCCTTAAACACTGTTCATAATCACCACACATGTCATCCCCTGCCTCCCACAGTGATGTGATCTTAATTCTAAGTCCACCGCCTATTTTATGCCTGGAAGTTTCCTTATTTCGGTCAGATCATTTCATCTGAGTATTAAAGATTTCTATATTGGTCATGTAAGAATACAAGTTTACTCCTTGATGAATGAGGTGCCATGAAGGAAGATAAATGCTTATTCCCAAATGAATTAGTAAATCTGAGGTACTTCTTACCTCAGAGTCTAGCTCTTATGTGGCCCTCTCCATAAAACCTGTCCCAGGTTTATCTCCTCTTTGGATAGACAACCTGATCTCCTCTGCCTGCCTGTTCTTATAGCCTCTTTTCCTTACTTTGTCCATAGAGCAGTTATCACAGAATTTCATGCTTTTTCTATATATTTTTGAATTCCACGAATGAAAGGACTGTCTTACTCATCTCTGTATTTAATTCCAGTGTCTCCTTGTTGCCTGGCACAAATTAGACACTGAATCAGCAGTAAGTAAATAATAAAGGTATAAATAAAAAATAACAATAAATGCATGAATGGCTTATTACTTCTTCAGTGTAAAAGCCATGAGTGGGAGAGAAGAAGAATAAAACTTTATTTGTGACTCTAACTTCTTTTTGCCTCTCCTCCCCACTGCTGTATCATCTGGTTTACTTTTGACCAATTCAAGAAGAGATGTTTACTTGTCTGTTTGATATCAGGCCCAATTATTCTAGGTATTGGAATAGGAGAAAAGCATAAAATCTGTATAAAATCCAAAAGCCCACACAGTCTTTTACCAAAATTACTGATGGGCAAAAATTAAGAGTTTAAAATTTTCTCTTTTGTTCTCTATGCTTAAGTTCTATGGGTAATGCATAGTTCAAGCAAAGTCGATGAAAAATTAGTCAGACATATTACAGAGAAAAAGAAAATGGGAAGAAATAAAGATTTTCTAAAAATGTCAGTCATTTGAGGTTTACAGTATGAAACATACTCTCTTTGCTTGACCTTGCTTTACTTTTGCTTATAAGACTGTGGCAATGAGCTAGAGTCTGTTTTTATAACTTTGGACAAATTACTGAACAATATATTATCTTGCCAATAGTCTTATTGTCCTTTTGATTTAGAATCTTTAAATTATCTTTGGGGATGCCTGGGTGGCTCAGTCGGTTAAGCGTCTGCCTTCGGCTCAGGTCATGATCCCAGGGGCCTGGGATTGAGCCCCGCATTGGGCTCCCTGCTCAGCAGAGAGTCTGCTTCTCCCTCTCCCTCTGCAGCTCCCCCTGCTTGCACACTCTTTCATTCTCTCTGTCAAATAAATAAATAAAATCTTTAAAAAAAATAAAAAATTTAAAAAAATTTAAAAAATAAATTATCTTTGTATCATGAAACCTCCTAGTCTCGAAAACTTTTATGGGAAGTTACAAAAAATAGGCACAAAGATTCTAGAAAAATAAGGCAACTTAAAAGTCAAGTAGGAAGCAGTTATAAATAGTTTTAATAGCTGTGGGGCTTTTATCTTAGAAGTTGTACTCAATAGAGCATGTGCTTCTTGATCTCAGGGTCGTGAGTTTGAACCCCACATTGGATATAGAGATTATTTAAAAATAAAATCTTAAAAAGAAGTGTTGTACTCAGATGATCAATAAGCTCAGTATAGATAGTGTATTTCTTAATAACTCATCTGATTTTCACCGGACCTAGAGTTAAATGTGATGCTCTTCTTTTTCCCATATTTGAAGTTTTACTTTGTTCAAGAGATACTGTATGAAATAAATGCATAAGTGGTCATGTTAGACTATTTATTATGAGGAAGAGGGGCACTGCTAAGATACGTGTCCAGAAACTTTGGTTGTCAAACTGATTTCATGACTTTCACTAGAAATAGATAATTCACAAGTATAGTGCATTTTATGAAGCAGATAATTGTCCGGCAGTGATAAGCTCTGGAATAATTAAATGCTCTCATCAGTGTGCAGTTATCGTCTATGGCAGCTTTTTCAAAAGTGGCATGCCACTTTATTCTCATGCATGATTACTAGCAGGTGATCATGCCAATTTTTAAAAACACAGAGGTTATTAGTGATGTTCCTGATTTTGTGAATGTGGGTGTTGGGGAGATAAGGAGCAACATGTCACAGTGTGGAGGCAAAGAGCAGGGAGAGGGCTTTTCCAGGTAATGCAAAAGGGAGAGCAGTGTCTGATCCTCATGCCCCCCCTCCCCCCACAGCCTTAGGTTGCCAATACGTGCTGTATGTCACACGCAGATAACCAGTTTCCACAGAGTTAGAATGAAGTAAAATATACTTGTAAGAGAGTACACTGAATATACACTGAATCACATTTTAGGATGTTTCCATATTTCATGATTAACATGATTTTCATCATAGAGGAAATGTATTTACTAACTAAAATTCATAGAGAATTTTAGTTAATGGCAACTTTTACAACACTATGGGTTAATATCTAATTTCTGATGACTCTATTTTTAAATTTTTATTATCCTTTGTTTAAAAAACTGGATGATATTATCTGATTATTAAAATGAGTTTCTTGGAACTGAAGTAAATGTTACCATATATATATGTATATGTATATAAAATTTTAAATTATAGTTTTAAAGTAATCAAAAAACTAAAACTGGATTTCAATCTCAACAATCCTGGATTCATTAACTTTTCTTTTTTTTTTCTTTTTTTTTGCTGTGTTAAGAAAAAGTAGGATGATCAAAACAAATTTTCAGATTAACTTAGAGATATGAGGGTCCCTCTGAGTTTAGACCACATACCTAATAATAGTCACTCCTAGAAAATTCTGTAATTACCCTCTAAATTTTCACTAGGTTGGGCTCTCTTCACAGTACAAATTTATTATAATTTTAATTTTTTTCCCTGAGGGATCAGTTTTATGTATTAGTATATATATATTTTTGGTATGAACGAAGTACTACCAAACACTACATTGTGCTTACATGAATTGGCTACAGTAGTTCTTAAAGCCACTACTTTGACCATAGTCTTTCATTCCATATTTCTTAACTTATGTCCATAATCCATTTTGAGTCAAGAAATACCATTGTTTAAACTTGATTGCAGCAGGGCGCCTGGGTGGCTCAGTTGGTTAAACTTGATTGCAGCATACCAAGAAACATGTTACTGAAACTTACTATCACTATAACTTAGTGGTTTTGAATTTGATATTTGAATACTTAATTTTTTCACATTTAGCAAGCTTAACATGCATTAGCCCATTTTCCTTTTTGTGAGAATGAATGAAACTTATTCAGAGGAAATGAACGATTTAAGAAACATTAATCAGTAGTAGTTTGAATTAGTTCTAGAGTTAAGTTTATAAATAGATAAAAGAGGGTCTTTCCATTTTTAAATTTAAGAGGTTTAACTTATCTGCAATTTTTTTCTTTTACATACACACAACACACATATATACATATATTTTGAGATGAAAACAAAATGTTTTCTTCAAAAGTAATCCTACTTTTTTCTCCCCTATGCTGAAACAGAAACCATTGTTGCTCATTGATGATTGAAATACCCCTTATCCTTGCCGTGGCTACAAAGACCTATGTTGGAGGTATTGACCACTGGATGGTGTCAGAGGACGAGGTGAAGATTTTAGAACTTCCACTCCCTCTTTCCTGCTGCCTCCTAAAATATTCATCTAAAAAATTCCTTTTTGGGGGAGATCAGAGATGTTCAACTTTTTATATAGATTGATTAGAGAGGAAATAACTGTCTTATCCTTCTACCCCGAGGCCTCTGTAAGCCCCAAATCTAAATTTGAAAAGAAAAGGGAATGCCAAATACAGATATCACATTTTGTTTTTTATTTATTACTTATTTATTTTTTAAGATTTTCTTTTTAAGCAATCTCTACACCCAACATGGGGCTCGAATTCACAGCCCTGAGATCAGGAGCCACATGCTACTCTGACTGAGCCAGCCAGGCACCCCCAAGATGTCACATTTTAAAGTAAAGATCCTTTTAGCCCCCTTTCTCTCTTTGGTTTTTCAGAATTTCATGTGTAGCCTAATTTCCTTACTGTTTACCTGGAAATAAATTTTTAGGAATATAAAGAATTGTGAAGGAGAATAGACAGTGGAGAATCTGATCTGTTCACTTCACTCCTGATGAGTATTTAAGACATTAGTGGAGGACTGAATCTCTTACAAGGACAGTTTGAATCTCAAGGATGTGTAAAGTTAGCCAAGGCCGTTTTCTCACCAAGGTCCAGATGCTTGCATAATCCTTACGCTTTGGAATATCAGGGTAATATTACCAGGAACAAAAACAGCACATTGTGAGTAAGCTTCCCTTGACTCCTGCCTTCAGTCCTACTCATTGAAACCATCCCCTTTCAACATGAAGGAGCTGTATCAAGGAGTGATTTCTGGGAGCCTTAGCTCTTCTCAGAAGCACCACCAGCTTTATGCTCTACAACTCTAGAACTATCCCAAATGAACAGATAAAAGCTGTTAGGGCAGTTATGTTAAACACACTGGTAAGATCTGTGGGTGCGCCTCCTCCCAACTGATTGACATCCCCGGTCCCCTTCTTTAATGAAATTCTGAAGCTGCCACTAAATATATGGAACATAATAGATAGGTGGTTGCTAACCTTTTTAAGTCTGTAAGTCTCTGATCACAAAACATTATTTTGGACCATAAGAAATAGCAGTAATACTTTCTACCTGAACATATAATGAGAAAAAATTTATTTAGATGATGTTGTGATTGGTAAAATACAAATTACACTTTACTAAATTCATAGCAGCTTTTTTTTTTTTTTTGGTCAATAAGGAAGAGAAAGAAAAGGAAATGCAGGGCAGGCTTAACGTGGAACAGAAATGGAGGGTGAGGAATCAGGATCTGAGGATTTCTAGAAGAACCTGCCAACCTGTGGGTGACTTTGGGAGCCAGGAGGCTGTTGGAATTAGGATAGGAAATCAGTGGATACATGCATGCAGCACACATCTTCCACATATGTGTGAGTTTAAGATGGACTCCTTCATGGAGAGCTTCCAGTGTTTACTGTTGTCACAGTGTTAGTCCATGTGGGGCCTCTGCAGACACAGTGGTGCTTTCCTTTCTTTCTTTGTTTCTGTGTGTGTACTTTTCTTTTTATCACTATGCTGTGCCAGGCACTCCTTGGAAAAAGAACTCTGTTATTATCCCAGAAGGAGTGGCTACAGTTCAGTTATGTGGTTTGAGGAAAAAAGGAGTTACATGTTTTATTTGTCATTTTCTGAAATTACATCTGTTATTTTAAAACCTATGAGTAAATGTACAAGTATGCCCCAGTTTAAGAAAACCTGATATCTTTAATTATAAACCTAAAAATGAGGCAAAGTTATGATGAGATTATTTTCATTATAAAATGATTTCTTAAAACAAAGAAGAGGATTCCCTCTTTGGATCCCCTGATACATTTTCTGTTTTTGTTACCATATATATATATTCATATATTCACATTCAGTGCTAATTTTGAGGGTTTTTTTTTTTCCCCTCCCATATAATTTCCCTCAGTGGACCATTATGGTCATATAATAAGTACTAAAGTTGTTTGCCATTGGACTTATCTTAAGAATTGCTTTTCATTGTTTTTTGCCATTTTTGGAAAAAATGAAGCTAGATCTTTGGGCTTTTCTAAATAATGGTTATAAACCTTCAAAACAGCTAATAAGGACAGCCGATGTTCAGGCTCACTTTACTGGCAGTGCTTAAATTTGTAATATTAGAACATTAGAAGTGATTTAAAAATACAAATTCTTCCAAGTATATTGAGGTATTAGTGGGGTAGCCAGTTATTGAGCACCTACTGTGGATTGGACCTCTGCTAAACCTTTTACAGATACCAACTCCTTTGACTCTCATTTTAACTGCTAAGGAAAAGGGAACATAAAATTTTAAATATATTCAAGATTTTCAGCTTGTAAGAATTAGTTACAGAGTCCACACTGAGATGTTTGACTCCAAAGCCGAAGCATTTTTAACTCTTTTCTTCTACCTTTTCTTTCCCTTTTTATTTGCTACCTACAGACCACCCTCCTTTCCTTTCTTCCCTCTCACCTCTCCATTATCTTCTTCCTCTATTCCAACAAATCTCTTTATACTGTCTGGATTCCTGACATTGTGGTTGGCACTGGGTATTCAGTGTTGCTTACCCTCAGGGAGTTTAAAATTCAGTCTCCAGAATGGACTGCTCATTTGTACTCTGAGTGAATGAGTGAAAAAATGAATGAATGGAGAAAACAACATAGAAACTTTAGATTTCTTTCATAACTCCAAACAGCTTATTATTGCTATTAGTAAATAAGACTAAATTGGCAGATAGAATTCAAATGCATAAACTATTAGGAAATATTTAATATAGTGTACTAAAATCTCAGTGGTGGCCACTTCCCTCAGGCATAGTACCATTTGGTGACCCCTCAAAGAAAGAGCCAAACTTAGGGACAGTCTGAAAGAGGAGAGTTCAGAGAGGAAATAGTTTATGGGAGAAGTTTAAATTTTACTTTAAAAATTTCAGAATTTTTAATGTTTTTTTTTCTTCCAACCCTTTATTAGTAGTGCTTTTTAAATTGTAATCCAACACTTACACGGTTTCACTAATGTTTGCCTCCATGTTCCTCCAGAATCTTTAGAGCAATCAAATTAATGACTAGATCGCTGCCAGATGTGCCTCTGAGTGGATATTTACCACAGTTTACTTAACCATTTCCATTTTCCTCTTTGAAGGGAAAATTTATTAATGTTATTTCTCATTTTTCCCACTGCTAATAATACTGCAGGTAACCTCTTTATGCATAGAATATTCCTTTCTTTTGGTTCCATGTTTCTGTGCTGGGTTTGAGGCAAACTAATGCAGGATATCCAAATGGAGATGTTCTGTTCATATTTGGGATTATGGAGTGTTGGTGAGATCTGGTTAAGTAAACTTAAATGGTTTGTGGTGTGTTTACCCAAACTGTCCGGGGGAATCAGATTACTTTTTGTTTTGTAAGACCATTGTTATTAAACAGTTAAATGCTGTGTTTGTTAAAAGGAGGTAATAATGAAAGTAAAGGTATTTTGTAGATCACTGTTTACTTGAGTGAAAGGCTACTGAAATGTAAACTTTTTAAACTTGCCAATCAAATCAGAAAGTCCCTCTTAAAGAGAAAACATTATTTATGTAAGTTTTGAATATTTGTAATAAACACATGTTATATAAAGCAAAAAAGTTTATTCATTTATATAAAACACACCCAAAGAGGTGGGCCTGGCTGGCTTAGTCAGTAGAACATGCAACTCTTGATCTCAGGGTTGTGAGTTTGAGGCCCATGTAGGGTGCAGAGTTTACTTAAAACACACCCACCCACCCACCCACCCAAATAATATTCCTAGGTAAAGTCTTCACTTTGGCTAATAACCATTAATAGGGTGTAAATATTAGTGTATTAACTAATTAGGGCTTTCCATTATTTTGTATTTAATAATAGCACAGGGATTTCAGTCTAATGTGGTCATTGTTATCTGTATGTAAGAGATAATTTTAAGTTTTCAGAGCTGTGTGTGAATTGTTCACATTTTTGCATTTCTTAAAAGGGACTACCTTCAGTCAAAGTTGATCTAAAATAATTTTTTTGGGAAAACATATGATTATGCTTCTAATAGAATACTGGCTTGAGTATGATTGTACGTGTAAATTTGTGTGCCAATTACTCTAAATAACTAAAATGATTTTATGAAAAAATCCCTAAAATTCAGCCTTGACACTTCTTGAGATAATTTTAGAAATTATCAGAGAAAACTGGAAGTTATAATGGAACCATAATTACTATAGTATATAATAATTAACGTTCATAATTATAACAAATACTATAATAATTCTTTCTTTCTTACTAACCAGTCTGTGTTCTAAGTTCCCTCTGTAGTAAGAATTTATATTTTGATGAAAATGTAGTTTCTTGCTGCTCTGAGAATGTAAGAGAATTCACAGTGGTGATTAGCTTGTAAGGAGTATATCCTCTCCCCACCACTTTTTTTCCTAATGGAATGTTTTATTAGGATTTTCCTTCAAAGGTGTGGGTTCTCATTATTAAAACCAATAACGCCCATGTAAGTTGTCTTTCGATAGAAGCATCTGCCTCACTACAATTTTAAATCATTTATAGTCATCCTATTAATGAGGACTCTGGGGGTCTCTTCATTTGTGATTTTGGTACCTGTATCTTGGGCTGCTTGCAAATCCTTCACAAATCACAGTTACAGCAAAATAATATTACCAAACAGTCATGGATTTATTTATAATAGAATTCAGAACTTCCAGTGGTGAATAGTCAAGGAAACACATTTATTATTTAAGATTCATTAGATGCTCAAGGAACCTTTTAATGTAACCAGGAAGTAATAATTTACTGGTGTCAGAAATAACTTGAACCAAGAAGTTTGTGTCAGAATAGACATAAAACAGGAGTAGATCTAACCCTGCAAAATTGTTGCTATTCCTATTTGAAATATGTTATTTATTTCAGTAGCGGAGTCAAGAATGGCATAGAGATTTATGTGGATAGTATGTCTCTTGAGTTTTGCTGTTTTTCTAAAATTTGAAGGTTTAGAAAGACTTGAAAAATCTGGAATAATAAAAAATATTAGTCTGTCTTCATTTTTCAGAAACAAAATCTAAGTGAGAAATATATGAAAATTGAGAACTGGAACCTAAAGTCAGCCTTTCAGGTGAGGGCACAACAATATCGGGCTATTAATTGAATTTATAAGAACTGTCCTAATCTTAGCACACCTGGCGAGTGTGGTTGTGGCCATCTTTGAGTGAATAAATCTTATTATGAAGTTAGAACACAATTGACAGTCTATGTAAAGTTAAAAAAAAAAACTACAGTGGGATATTAAAGCAGATTTTTTTTAACACTTTAAACCCTAGAAGTTGATAAATATTTCTGTAAGGTAGAATAGAAAAGAATGGGTTTGGGAGATTTTTAGCATACAGGAAAGCAGTCTTTACAAATGAACTTGTTCTAGGTTTTTACATTTAACCACCTGGAGCAAAATCTTGAACAGATAGCCTTTTTTCCCTTTATCTATGTAAATTGAATCCACATATATATATATCAGCTCCTGACATCCCATCCATAGGCCTAATCATTACATTGATATATAATTATTTCACTGTAATTTTAAGGGCCTCTCCCAAAATTGTATGACTACTTCCAGATATTTATGAATATTATTTTTCTTTTTCACTCCCATCCACAGCTTCTTAATTACTAAGTAAGATATGTGATTTTTTTGCCAGTTTTAAGGTTTGCCATTCTTAGGTTAGAATGGCAAGTTCACGTGTGTGTATGAGAGAAAGAGAAATTTTACTTTCTCTCATTTCTTTCCTATTCTAAGTCTCAGTTTTGACTTCACGAAAACTTTTTAGTGTTTTTTTCTCACCTCTAATAAAAATTACATATCAAAAGTCAGTTATATTTATTATTATATTTATGATTATATAAAAATGTATGGCAAAGTCTGGATGGGAACATGAAAAATACAAATAGTTCATGTAAAATTATCCTCCCTTTAAAATAATTTATCTCCTGTTAAAATATTATTTTAATAAATAAAATCATGAAAAATAGAATTGTTTATATAGACTTATCAGAACTTGTATATGTTCTTACATTGCCTGGTCATTTTTATTTTATTAGGTTATTAAGTATGTGGGATCAAAAGACATAGTTTATTTAGATAAAAGACTATAAGGCAGTCTCTAAAAATCCTCTCTGGAAAAAATGATAATTTAACATTATTTTAAATTTAAAAGATCTTAGTATACCAGCCAATAATTATTTTCACTTATTTTGAAAAAATCTTTGTTCTAGTCAGATTTTAGAATAGATTTTAGCCATTTTCCATGGTAATGAATTACTGCTTTAAGGAATGCTATCTGATATATTCTCAGGAGTTATGTAACTACCATGACATATTTTTACTCGGTAATTTTCATCTCAGTAGAGACATATTTAAATAAGTAATGTTATTCAAAACTGTTCATGAAGTCTTTTGACTCCTTTTCACTGTTTAGAAAATATTAAGGTTAAAACTGCAAAGTGATTGAAGCTAAATGGGAGCCTACTTTGATTATAAAGGAAAATGATATTCAATTAGACAATTTCATACCTGTGAGACTTCTCAATAGATAGTGGTAGGTTGTCTATTTTAAGAGCATAAATCAGACTGCAAATGGATTCCTTGGAAATATGTATGCAACCCTGCTCGAAGATGCATCCCCTTAATTTACAATACTGTCATCCTGTGACTGACAACTAGTGAATACATTGCATTGATTTCATAATACCTGACACCCTATACAACTGCAGAACAAATTGGTAAAATCCTACTTTGTGAAAGATGGTGCTAAAAGAGCCTTTCTTTTGGTTTTCTTTTTCTTAACGCATGTGCTCCGTCAGGATGTAATATAGTATAGGTAGATTGATTGCTTACAGTTGAAAAAAAATACTTACATTCAGATTTTTTTCTAACAATAATCAAGACTTGAGAGCATTTTTAAGTCAATCTATTTGATGCAATTCTCTGGGAATGCAATTCTCAGTAGCAATTGGTATCACATCTACTTAAAAATCACATCAACCAGAAAATTCCATTTAAATAGCTAGATGGGGAAATGAATTTCTACATACTGTGAACATAAATGTAATAATTGAACTTGGTTTAGCTTGTTTTTATATTGCAGATATTTAAATATCCAGATGTTCCTGCTGAAATTATATATAATATTGAAAAGTTTATTTTCCTTACAGTTGGCATTATCTGCACAAATTATACATTGGTAGCTATACTTCCTGGTGTATCCCAGTTGCTTTCTTTAGCTAGTGTGTGATCTATATCTCATTAATATTTTAAAAATGCTTGAAAAAAATTGTGCTATGGATCTTCACATAATTGTTAACTGTGCTTTGTAGACTCTTGTTGGTTTTGGGATTTTAATCAGCTGTCATGACAAGGCATCAGAAATGCTGGGTTAAAGGAAGTTTTCTTGGTGGTGGTTTTTATCGTGGAGTTTCTGTGTGCCACGGGGCTAGTCATAGTAAGGTGATAAATTATTGTTGATATATTAACCCTTTCACTTTTCATCTATTTCATAGCCTTCTTTCTTACTGTAATAACATTTTTAGTATTAAAGCTGAGGCAAGCTAGTTGACTTAAGGAATCCCCAGTAGCACTACTGGCTGTTAATATTAGAGGAAACAATACCAGAAATGAAGAACATAAAAAATTGACCTTCATCACAGGTGAAATCCAGTGAAAGCAAAGAATTACGATTGGATGATGATTAGGTTTTCTGGTTAATGGAGGCTTAAGGAGGAATTCTTAATAATTGATAAGTAGAAAAAGCAGGAAAAAATATTGTTTTATGAAAACTCACAACTGTAATTTTAGAACCTTATGTGGGCTTATTATTCAAACATTTTTCAGTGTTCGAGTGCATTTACACATAGCATGTTTAAAAATCAGCTTTCAATTGATGCTTGCTTGTTTTATAGTAGATTGATTTCATTAAAAGCAATTGACATTAGGGAAGATGTTTTTTTAAAAATGCTAAAAACTGATCTCTAGTTCCTATCATATTACATAAAGTTTTTTAAAGCAGAATTTTAAAAATCTGTTAAGGATTTTTTTTATTGGAAAAATGGCCTGCTACAGAATTTCCCCTTCCTAGCTTCTTGTATTTCTAAGCACCTCTTTTCTCATCATCTTTCTAACACTGAAGCACCTCCCTTTCTCCCCCGGGGAACAAATGTGTGTCAATAACCTCTGAAACTCAGAGCTCTGCTAGATATGCTGACTCTGCGGCTCACTTACAAGAGTGGAGGGCACAGGGATGGCAGTTTTGAAAAGGGAATCAAGATGCATAACCCCCTTGTGCTGCACAGCTGTTCTACACTGTTCTCCTTCCTATCGTGTTTTGGACAGGACAATGACAGCAGTTTGGTATTTGTCATCATGGTAGTTGAGAATCAGAATTTGTCACTGGGGCCTCACCATAGCCTCAATTTGTACTGTAGGGAGTATGAGGGGCAATTTGAAAGCAACTTCTACAAAGGCATTCATGTCTGAATCTTCCAAATTTGGAATCACTTTCTTAGACAAAAATGGCTTTTCAAATTTCCTATTGATATCTTCCTTCTTATTCCTGTTGGCATAAGCCAAACAACCACCACCACCACAAAGCATGATACAGAGAAGCAAAGACAAGACTGAAATGAAGACCTGAGGATTTTAGATACCTAAAGGCTTCTGGTGACTTTAAATAGAATCTGTGTGGTGATGTTTGTAATACTGTCTTCACTGACCACAGAGATGTTTTCTTCGCAGTTTTTGACTCTCAGTGACCCTTTCTCCCCACAAATGTGTCTTTCAGTGAACTAAATAGACCAAACCTGGTTATCTAAAACGTGTCTTGGTAGCTTTAAAGTCAGTAAGTATTTTCATCTGACCCGTCTTTTAGAAAACAGGCCTTTAGCTGACTCATGCTCTATGTTTACTCTAAGAATTAATGATACACACACACACACACACACACACACACATTTTATATATATATGGTAAAAATATAAACTGGCAGTTTCTCATAGGGTCTTAGCTGTCTAGAATGTTAATAAAATCATTTTTAATCTGAAGTCAAAAGAGTCTGATTTGAATTAGATGAAAATTTCCAGTTTAGTACTTTAGCAGACCAATTTAAAAAAAAAATGCTTCAAGGTTTAATAAAAGAAACTGAATCTTAAATGAAAAGAGAGAGAAGTGAATAAATCTTATCTAGTTTCACCTACAAAACCTCCAAAATAGTTTTTAAGAAAATATGCCCTTGGGCTGATAGCTCAAATGGCAGGTTCTAGCCTAGGGCCCATTTTTTTTTTTTTTTTCCTACCTGATTTTTAAACTGATCAAATTAGAGACTAAATTATGCTCTCTATTTTAGTTAAGCCATGTGCTATTAGCAGGGAACCCTAGGACTATCTCCAGTCTACAGCTGACCAGAAAGTACTTGCCTCTGCACCTCTTATAACTGCACATGATTGCTCTAGAGAAAATTCTCAAAAGCCCCATTCCATCAGAGCAATCTAAAATTAAGGAGTTGAGAAATAGGATTTTCACACTTGCGGGCTTTCAGAATTTTTGTTGACTCTTTGGGCCCTTTGGACTGAGAAAATACAGGTGTTATGTTTCACTTGGTTACATTTCTCAGGAAAGTAGAAGAACGTGTACAGCTAAGGAAAGGTTTTCTAGTTGCTTCTGGGGTTTGGATATTATTTAGATGATAATAACATAAACTATCTAGCTTAAAAGGGATCTCCTCCTTCCCCTACACAAAGCATAACATAGTTCTGGTAATACCATAAAATTATATGCAAATATCTGCCAAAATATCCATTAACATAGCCTACCAAATCAATCACTGTTGATCAAAACTACCTGCCAGTTTTGAAAGGATTCCTAGAATTCCATTAGCTGCCTCCTCCCAGAGACTCCTATAGTTACTCGTAGATATAAATCTTGAATATCTCATTCAGGAAGTTCTTATTTCTGTCTCAATTATATTCTAATTGATGTTTAGGTCTTATTCATTTTGTTCAGTTTTGACCCTGATCTATTTCTACTGATTTTTCTGGAACTTTCAAGTTTGTCTAGTTTATTTTTAATGTACATTCATCGTGTCTTTCTGAATAGTTCATGCAGAAAAAGCTCCAATGGTTATGATCTCTTATTTATATTGCATTAAATTTTTTTATGTTACATAGATCTCTATGTCTATGCTTTTATTTTTTTAAGATTTCATTTATTTGAGAGAGAGAGAGATAGAGAGAGAGAGCCCATGGCAGGGGGAAGGGCAGAGGGAGAGAATCTCAATTAGACTCCATACCTAGCAGAGCCTGATATGGGGCTCGATCCCAGGACCCTGAGATCATGACCTGATCTGAAACCAAGAGTCAGCCGTTTAACCGACCGAGCCACCCATATCTTAATGCCCCTATTTCTTCATTTTAAGTGCATTTCTTTTAAAAAAATAAAATGTAGGATTTTATGACTTCTAGTACCTTGATAACAAGGAAAAATATTATTAGCTAGGTTTCCACCTTGCAGCCCGTTTTGTTGGGTAATTAGCTAGATAATTTCAGGTATGGTTTAGTTAGACATGGAGTTTTATACTTAGGATATTACCCTAGTCGTTTTACTTTCTTGAAAAGAGGATATTTGATTGCAGTTAAATTGTGAAGTTCTAAAGCTATGTTAGCTAAATTTTTTACTATGTCAGCAAGCAGAATATTGTTTGCACTTCTTTGCTTTTTAAATGCTGCTCAGGGAGCTGCGTAAGTTATAATTGATGCACAGAAGAGATTTCGAATTTTATATGCCTATAAATTGGCAGTGCTACATAGACTAGAAAGATGAGATTGGAGAAGTTATTTTCCCGTGAGAATGATACAAATTACTGTCAAACTGTTTATGCTTGCTGTAAAAATATTTTCGCTGTACAGGTATTTGCTTACTAGCTGGGTAGCACTCTTATTAAAGTAGAATAACATTTTAAGCCAAAGTGAAATGTTTTTAGTAGTATTGCATATTGTTGTAATAGGCCAATTTAGTCATTTCAGGGCTTAAATACCTGTAATTATGTTTGTTCTTTAAAACTCTGATAAATTTGTTTAAGTTTGGAGTTTAAGAATTTTAAGGAACTATAGAGTTTATCTGGTCCAGCCTTCTTGTCTTCCATATGAAGAAACTGAGGCCCAAGGAGCTAAGGAATATATGCCAAGGTCAGAGACCTAGAAATTTGCATGAATGAAACTAAAATTAAGTTTTCTTTCATTACGTTGGTTCTTTTCTGACGTATTTCCTATCTTATGAATTGCCATACTTCATATGTGTTTATTTCAGGAATATAAATGCCTTTTCTTCTTATCAGCTTAACTTAACCTCCAGATGACCTGAAATTTGCAGTGTTTTAGATGAATTTGTAGAACTTATTTGAAGTTGGTTAAAACTTTAAAACCATAGGCCAAAGTAAGCATAAGCAAATCCAGTGTTTATCTTACTTCATCAAGGCAGTTTAATAATGTCAACAGAGAGAATGTGATTTTTTTTATCCCAAATAAATTGACAGTCACTGACTCAAACTTAGTGCATCCTTTAATACAGTTTCAAAAAGAATACAAGTTGGTAGGCGCTCTGTCATTGGGACTCAGGAGAGGAACTTACAGCCTGAGGTTACACAGGAACTTCAGTTCTTCATTTTGTGAGTGGCTTCTCCTAGTAATAATGTGATGTGTTTTGTATATGAAGATATTGATTTTGACTGACCATTTCAGAGTGTAGTTTCTTGGTTTGCTTCCCCTTTACCCAAGAGCAGAAACTAGGAAATCTCATGCTTTGCAGTGTTTTGTTTTGTTTTTTTTTCTTTCTCTATTGGTATATAGAAGAGACACAGAAATCGGGAGCATCAGCTAATAAAAGGTGACATTGGGGAGGGTATGTGCTATGGTGAGCGCCGTGAATTGTGTAAAACTGTTGAATCACAGACCTGTACCTCTGAAACAAATAATACATTATATGTTAAAAAAAAAAAAGAAGATAGTAAGAAGGGAAAAATGAAGGGGGGGAATCAGAAGGGAAGACGAACCATGAGAGACTATGGACTCTGAGAAACAAACTGAGGGCTCTAGAGGGGAGGGGGTGGGGGGATGGGTTAGCCTGGTGATGGGTATTAAAGAGGGCACGTTCTGCATGGAGCACTGGGTGTTATATGCAAACAATGAATCATGGAACACTACATCAAAAACTAATGATGTAATATATGGTGATTAACATAACATAATAAAATTAAATTAAAAAAAAGTGACAATGAGACAACAGGTGGCGGTGTGCTGAAATAGCCTGAAACTGCGGTTTGCCTTCATTCAGACTCCTGTTTTTTTTCTTTCAATCTGGAAAGTAAGCTCTAAGGAGAAGATTCAGTGATGTGTCTCTACTAAAAATTCAATAATACAAAAACACCAGGATGTAATTTGTTTGCGTTAAAGTTATCAAATGGAAATGTAAACATAGTAGCTGAATGTTTCGATGCCTACAGTGATATTGAAGATTTGTCTTTAGAATTGGCAAGCATACTTAATTGCTGATCTTTAGGTAGCATCCTTTGATTACTTTAAGAGTGGCTTGATGTTGCCGGATGTTACTTTTCAGAGCTTTGCCTGTGCTGAGAGGAAAAAAGAGGTGAGTTTGAGGGAAATTAACAGGCTAATGCACTTCTCCCTGGAGATAGCTGTATTAAAAATAGAGATATTTGAGTAATTCCTACAAAATCCTGACTTTCCTGTGGAAGATTTTGCCAAAACCGTGTGGTGGCAATTAAAAAAAGAGAAAAGCAAAAAGCTCAACCAAGCACATACACATGCAAAGCAGCACCACCACAAAAACACCCTTTTCCTAAAAGATCCAGCATGGTGAAGTAGGAAGTCTTCTATGCAGCTAAGGAATAAGGAGTAAAAATGAAGCTAGAGATGAGAAATAATAATGCTTGTATCCCTCAGCCCAGGTTAAGGTCATGTGTTGGCAGGATCAGAAGCAGATGCTCTAGTGAACTAAATGTTGGGCTAATGAATTTGATAGCCCCACCGATAATCAGGAGGTAACTGTGGGAGCATGCTGTTTCCTTGCACACGCTTTTCCAAAATGCTGTAGGACTAAAGCACGCCCTGGGAAGAAGCCAGGGCAGCACTGTCTGAGCAGCTCCTCGTGGGCGTTTTCTGTAAAGCCTTTTGCTGACAAACAATGCAGTAGACTCTATTGAGAGTCATTTGCATTTGCCTCACGGACTTTGAGTATATGTTACGCAAAGGTCTTGTTTTCGTATGAAGACAAAATTGGCATATAGTTTTAAATTCCTATAATGTTGATTTTCTAGTTTTAGATATTTCTCCTTAGGGGTCATTTCTGTCTCTTTCCTCCTGTATGCATGTACTTCCTATTTGTGGTAATACAAGTTAGGTCCACATTTGAAGGGCAGTTCATAAGTGGATTTATTAGAAGGCATTACAAATATTTAACCTGATATTTTCTAACAATGTACTTAATTTATGATACTTTCACAAAAAATTAAAATCATTTCTTTATAAAATACAGCATAGGGATTTAGAATATGAACTCAGGAGCCAGACTGTCTGAATTTAAATATTGGTTCTGTTACTTATTAGCTTTGTGACTTATTAACAAGTTATTTAACCTCTATGTGCCTCTGTTTCCTCATGTTAAAAAATGGAGGAAATGATGCTATTTACTTCATAGGATTTTTATGAGGACCAAAAATATATATATATATATATGTGTGTGTGTGTACATGTATATGAGTATGTACATGTATATACATATGTATTATATATAACTTGGTATTTTATTTTATGTTATACAAATTATATGAAAACTGTATATATTATAAATGGTACATAATAAGCTCTTCATAAGAGTTTGCTATTGCTTTTGTTGGTATTTTCATTCTGAAGGCCCAATATATTGTCAAAATTTGGCTTATAATTTATTTTTTTTTAAAGATTTTATTTATTTATTTGACAGAGAGAGACACAGCGAGAGAGGGAACACAAGCAGGGGCAGAGGGAGAGGGAGAAGCAGGCTTCCCGCTGAGCAGCGAGCCTGATGTGGGGCTCCATCCCAGGACTCTGGGATCACAACCTGAGCTGAAGGCAGACACTTAATGACTGAGCCACCCAGGCGCCCCTGGCTTATAATTTAGAAAATAGTGTTTTGATGCCTTTCACAGATGTTTTTAGTATTTATTAATTTAATTCCACTCTCTTCCAGGGGATGGAATTAGAATATTACTTATCCAAATAAATTTAAAATGTTTAGGCTGGAATATAAAAATGCCAAATATAGTAATAAAGTGTTACTTTTCAGTATCTTTAAAAATAAGATGAAGACTTATTTCGCTCAGCATAATACCCTCCAGTTCCATCCACGTCGTTGCAAATGGCAAGATCTTATTCCTTTTGATGGCTGCATAATATTCCATTGTATATATATACCACATCTTCTTTATCCATTCATCATATGACCTCACTGATATGAGGAATTCTTAATCTCAGGAAACAAACTGAGGGTTGCTGGAGTGGGGAGTGGGGTGGGAGGGATGGGGTGACTGGGTGATGGACACTGGGGAGGGTATGTGTTCTGGTAAGCGCTGTGAATTGTGCAAGACTGTTGAATCTCAGATCTGTACCTCTGAAACAAATAATGCAATATATGTTAAGAAAGAAAAAAAGAAGAAGAA
>NW_022589709.1:25327363-25509064 GCF_004348235.1 Phoca vitulina
GTTACTGCAGTTGCTTGCACACACTGACGTCTCAAATGCAAAATAGTCATAACTGTCATGACAGTAACAGCTCGTCACGTTCCCTGTGTCCTGCCTAGCTGCCCTGGGCTTTATTTTATTTTCTTTTTTTTTTTTAAAGATTTTATTTATCTGAGAGAGAGAGAGTGAG
This sequence comes from Phoca vitulina, assembly GCF_004348235.1. Taxonomy (NCBI): domain Eukaryota; kingdom Metazoa; phylum Chordata; class Mammalia; order Carnivora; family Phocidae; genus Phoca; species Phoca vitulina. The sequence continues at coordinate 25,327,533 of NW_022589709.1, forward strand.
CGACATGACAAGTAGGGGGAGGGACTGAGGGAGGAGAAGCAGGCTCCACACTGAGCAGGGAGCCTGATGGGGGCTTGATCCCAGGACCCCCGGGATCATGACCTGAGCTGAAGGCAGACGCTTAACTGACTGAGCCACCCAGGTGCCCCTGCCCTGGGCTTTAGGTGCCCCATCTTTAATCTTTAACTACCGTCCTACTTAATTACAGTTGACCCTTGAACAACTCGTGGTTAGGGGTGCTGACCTCCCTTCCCCTGTGCAGCCAGAAATCCACCTATAACTTCTGACTCCCCAGAAACTTTACTAATAGCTACTTTGGACTGGAAGCCTTGCCAATAACATAAACAGTTGATTAACACGTATTTTGTACGTTATGTGTCACATATACTGTATTCTTACAATAAGGTAAGCTAGAGAAAAGTAAATGCTATTAAGAAAACCAAAAGGAAGAGAAGATACATTTATAGTACTGTACCATATCGGAAAAAAATCCATGTGTCCATGGACCCATGCTGTTCAGACCTGTCTTGTTTGAGGGTCAACTGCATATCTCCTGGGATCATACAGCAGGAAAGGGACAGAGCTGGGTTTCCTAGTGGTCTTATTCCCAGTGCCAAGGCTCTTAGAGTAAAATCGTGGGACAGTTACATAGTGTGTGTCACTGACTCCTGTATCTTAAACTCAGAATTCTCCAGAGAACATCTGGTGCCACTTGAGCTTTTTGACAAGTCCCTCCACATACCAGTGTGTCTACGTGCACAATGTCTGTGGCAGTGGATTCATTTAAATCTTCCATATCAGGAGCGCCTGGGTGGCTCAGTCATTGAGCGTCTGCCTTCGGCTCAGGTCATGAGTTCAGGGTCCTGGGATCAAGCCCCGCATCGGGCTCCCTGCTCCGCGGGAAGCCTGCTTCTCCCTCTCCCGCTCCCCCTGCTTGTGTTCCCTCTCTCGCTGTCTCTCTCTCTGTCAAATAAATAAAATCTTTAACAAATAAAAATCTTCCATATCAGTTCTGAGTCAGATCTTCAACATGATTGGGAGGCCGTGCAGTGAGAAAGAAATTTCTCCTGTGTTACTGTTGCTGAAACCTGGCAACTTCTTATGCTGACTCGGTTAGTAGTGGAAGCAACGGTTTGGATAACCAGATATCTCACTGTGGGCACCTACTCCATAATTCTCCGAAGACGTGAAACCATTAACCTTGGTGGGGGAGCACAGAGAGCTCCTGAGCTCAGCTTGATAGAGATGCTAAAGGTGTTCAGCGGCTGCAAAGTCGCAGCTGTGTTTCCTGTTTTGCACTAATTAGGAGTTACCATGAATCTGCTTGACAATTAAGGACAGAGTGAACTTTAAGGTAGATTGGTACCATGGGACGGTAAAGAGTTCTCAGGTAAGCAAAATAAAAATTTGCACCGAGTACTGTGTTTTACCAAAACTAAAACATTTCTTGGAAAACATAGCTTCAAATGTCTAAGTAAAAATCTGGAGTGGGTTTTCTGCCACTTGTAAGGGGTCTTTCTCAGAGAATACCACTGCTTCAGATCGTTGGTAGTGCACGTAGTTGGGCAGCGCCTACCAGAAGAATGATTATTTCAACACTAGCCTTAACCAGAGTTTGAATTTCATTTGCCTGGTTTCTGACTCATCTAGCCACAGCAGCTTAGCAATTAAACAGCTTTCTAGACTAGGACAGCACAGAAGGGTTTAGTTTCTCTCAAAAGTCATACTCCATGAGCCATATTTTAAGATAAAACTTTCCCAGGTTAAGGTTTCTGTACTTCCTTGATTTTCCCCCAACTAATTTGTGCACACATGTATCCGTTTCCATTCACTGGGTTTAGGTCATGAGGTCCCTTAAATCATGTTCTTGCAGTGGGCTGTAAAAATACCTGAGGGGAGATTTAGTGGGACTCTGTTCTTTAAGGAACCCAATGCTTCGTTTCAGGCAAGACAAAGATTGCCTTGTTATCATCCAGGATCTGAGAAAGAGACAGCAGCCTAGATGTGACTTATGGCCAGGATTCAGGAAGATGTTCAGGGTTGAGGAAGAACCTGCGTGCCATGAGGTGTGGTTGAAAACTGTAAATATAATTAAGCCAGGTGGATCCCATGACAACAAAGAGGATTAGGGCTTGGGTGGATCTGGTAGACCATTGAGACCTATGTGAACAGATGTCAATTTATTTATATCCCTTCTCCCCAGGAAAAAACAACAACAACATAGTTTGATGTCTAAATGAAGTAATCTCTAGAAAGAAAAGGGAGATTATATTTGTTAAACTGTATAAAAAAATCAGAAGATAATATGGCTTTGTTCACAGTATTACATAAAGAAGATTAAAGACGAGAAACAAGCTGCTTAAACACTGTAAACTAATTAGTTCTACGAATTGTTTTCCCGAGGTTCATGAGATATGAAACATTGGCACCAGTGCGTGAAATACACTCTGCCTCAGTGCTCTTTTCAATTTATTTTTCTGTTAGTGTCATATGTATATAAAAAAAGAGCAGCCAAAAAGAAAGAGGTTACAGAGGGAGACCAAAGCCTGTCAGATGATTGAGGCTGACATTTTGTCATCTTAAGCCTGGCGCGGGAGGGTCCTCCTCTAATACCCTGTATAAATACCAGCTTCATTTTCTGCCGTCACAGGCTACATTGCGCAACTGATGTCAGGACAAGGCCCAGAGGAACTCCTGCCGCTGCTCCAAGCACTCTGGCAGCTCCCACCGTGGTGAGGCCCAGTTCAGTGGATGCATCCTTAATTTGTTTCCCAGGAGCTGGGTCTTTTTGGAGAGCAGGCCAGGAGGACCCAGAGTTGGGGCAGGGTCAGGCACCTGCCATGCTCAACTTCTGATGCCCTTGTTCAAACAAGAGATTTACTGCTTTCTTGTCCTAAAATCACATGTTTTCTGGGTGGAGGACCAGCCAAGACTAAGTTGTTATTGCCCAAATAACAGATGAATTTATCTACTTAGTGTAGACTAGAATAGTAAGCTTTTCTTTTTCTAAGGTGGCACATTTTATCTTTTTTTCAGAAATTTATCTTGACTTAGAAGTATGTTATTAAGAAAGTAGGTGAACTCTGCTGGAACTCTTGCCATCATCTCTTTTCTACCCATGTATACTGTGCCAAACAAGGAGCATCCTCTCTTCCTCCCGTAAGCATTCGTGGGTTTCTTAGAATGAATCAGTACTTTCTGTGTATTCTCAGAGAAGCAGGTATAAAATGTTAAAATTCAACTGATTAAATTTAAAGATCAGATGGGCTTTATTCAGTGATTCATGAATCAGGCAGCATCCCCTCTAGCAACTAGAAAGGAGGTCCAAGGAGCTGAACAAAATGGGAGACCTTTCTAGACAGAAGGGGGCAGGGACAAGGAAGGAACAGATCACCTCATCTTTCTTTGGGGGATGGAAGGGGTCTATCAGGTGGATTACGTCACTGGTGCTGACCAGGAAATTCCAGATGGACTGGTTTAAGATCACATTCCTGGGAGAGGTTGAAACTGCAGTTAGTTTAGGTATAAGTCTTGGTTTGGTGATGTGGGCTTAGCACAAGTGACTCTATGTGGGGCCTGTTGTGCTTTCTTTTTTTTAACAAAAACTATGCATAAAGATACCATCCTCTTTCTTTTTATTTTATCATCAAACTTCTGAAAGGCTCACTTGCAACTACTATCTCTTCCTCACTGGATTCTGGCCCAGCCCTGGGGAGAAGGCTGTCTCCGTTGTAACTGATAACATCTTTATTATCAGATCCATTGATCTCACTTCTCCTTGAGCCAAGTTGTCACCCGCACTCCACTCCATCATTCAGTGTGTAACATGCTTATCTTCTCCCTCTTTGAAACTCTTCTGAATCCAGGAAAGCCACAGGGTTTCCTTATTTACAGTTGGACACTTCTCAGTCCTTATTCCTGGCTTTTGCCTCTCAGCAGGAACTGCTAACTCCCTGTTGCCTGCTGCACCTCTCTTAGGTCTGTTTTGTTCACTGTTGTATCCCTAGATTCTAGAACAGTGCCTGCTGTGTAGTAGGAGCTCAGTAAATATATGCTGAATGAATTAAGTGCCTGACTCTCCAGGATGGCCCCCATCAGCTCCTCAGACTCAAGAAGTCTGTCACCACACCTACTTCTCTTGTCTGCCCAACCGACTTCTCATTTTCTGTCTTTTGGGGCCATCTTGCATCCTTCCTTTGATTCAGATTTCAGTCATTTCCAAGTTCTCCTCTCTGCTCACTTCCCAGCGGTCACCCAGCCTGGGAGGTAGGCTTCCCCCACGGTCTCTCAACCCTCACCAGGCCTTGGTGTAAACCAGCAACTGGTCTTCCCTGGACTGCTTGCTCCAGGAATCTTTCCCCCAACTCTGCTGTCAGAATTGCTTTCCTGGTCACAAACCTGAATATTTTGAAAAGCATCAGATCACTTGCTGTTGTAAGAGAGCCAGGATGGTTCATGATTCATGGCAGCTAAACCTCCTTTCAGTCTGGCCCTTGTTTCTCCGTCTCACTTCACTCTCCGCCCTCTGTCTCCTCCCACTCAGACCCAATCTTCCCAGAGTCCCAACAACTGGGTGCTGTCTTAATTGTGGCTGCTTCTGAGAAGGTCCCCATGAAGCTCTCCTTAAAGGCTTTGTTGGGCTTTTCTGCTTTTCCCTTTTTTGTCAAAGGGAACCAGGTATTCATATAACGGGTTTATTGAACACCTGCTCTTTCCCACTCAGAAGTTTTGGAGAGCAGAATCTGTGTCCTTAGTCTCAATATCCATCACACAGTACCTTGGACATTGCTTTATGTATAGCCTGGTGCATTACATTAAAAATTAAATTCCAGCCTTTATTATATTCTACCATATATTATAGTTGAAATGTGATAGTTGGCATTAAACTCCTTAGGAACACAGAGCATCTCTGAGACATCTTTGTACCATTTCAGAAGGCAAGAAGTATGTTCACACAAATGTGGTTGAATTTCATTTTAAATACAAGGAGTGAATGTTGAGCAGATAAAAATGCAGACAGTTCTAGCAATAAGTTGATTTATGGAAAAATAATTTGAGCATTAGTGTACATTTCATTAAATAAACCAAAATAGTGGTCATGTTGGCTCTTCCAATTTGGCTAGAGCCTTGTGTCTGTGAAGCATATCTGTAGGGCACTTGGGACATGGAGATACTTATTACTCCATATTTTCTAGTAACTTTTAAAAAAATTGATATAAGCAGACACTTGTAGGTTTTAGTCATCACACTATGAATTAAATCAGTACTATTTCAGTTCTCTGGAAACCGTATTTCCTTTATCTTGCGTTTCAAAATATAGTGGCATGCATTTTTTTCCATTACTTTAAGATAGTATGCAACCTATGAATGAGGACTCTGGAATCAGATTATCTAAGACTTAGTTTCCTTATCTGTAAGATGGGGACAGGAATGATCTTACCGCATCAGGATGCTATGAAGATTTGAGATAGTACCTGTAAAGCTCTTGGCAGAGTGTCTAGCACACATTCACTCAGTATATGTTAGGTGATATTATTTTTCTGCTTTAATTGGGATTTCTGTAGGGAGAAAGTTGTGTATTTGGTGGGGAAACCCCTCAAGACAAGTCTCATGGACTTTCTGGTGCTTTCTAGTTCATGAACAATAGTGGCAGTGAGTGACCCCCTAGAAAACTTAAGTCTCCTGGAGCCTCTAAACCCTGTGGGACAGTGAATCACTTTTTATCCTGAATAAGGATAGCTGTAATTTAGGATTTTTTTAATGTTTTCATTTATTGAGGTCAGTGCATTTGTGTCGAACAATTGAAATCTGACAAGAAAAATCAAGGGTAGCCTGGGCACTGCTCAATTATTACTCTGATCGGATTTTAATTAGCACCAGATGTAGAAGGAAATGCTGTTTTTATTATCCATTACCATGCATTTGCTTACATCTTTACCCTGGGGTTAGAGGCGTTTTATTAATTAATTTTGTTGGCAACCAAGACAATAGTTTTGACTTCTGAATTGAAAGTTGCCAACCTGTTTAAATACTAATAACCATCATAAAAAATGAGCAGCGTTATTTACTAAGGATAAACAAATCTCTACAAAGTAGAGTAATTCATTGCTAAGATGAGGTCACTAGCCTTAGCTTTTATTTACAATGTTATTTCAGATCCCGTCACTTACAAATTATTTTAATTGAAATTAAAATTACTTTCTTTAATTGAAGGCATTTTTCAGCTTTATTGAAGTGTAACTGGCAAAACTGTAAGATATTTAAAGTATACAGCGTGATGATTTGAGTCCTTTTCATCAATATGAATTGTCAACATGTATTTGCATCTCTTTTAATATAGCATACCTTCGTGATTGAAAGGTGAGCATTGCTTAAGTATATTTTTGGAGCAGTCTTAGAGAAGTATAAAAACTTCATAAATAAAATGAAAGTTTTATTTTAGAAAGCAGACTAATGAAGTATGAACCAGTCTAATGGCAACAGTAAATGGGAGCTTAAAAAAAGTTCAGTCCTTTTACAAAAATAATTAAATACTAAGGGACTTCTGTTGGTTCCAGGAGTAAACTCAGGTGACCCTGTCTTATTCATTAAGACTGATGAGCTCTGGTTGGTATGTTTATTCCTTTGCCCCTGCCACTTTTCAGCATTTTTTACTTGCTGTCTAAAAGTTTGCAACTTGCATGCTGTATATATTTTCCTGTCTGACTTTTATGACTTCCCCCATAAAATGTATTGGTTGTCTGAGTCTCACAAATCCTAAACTACTTAATGGCTGTGGCTGCATCCATTATGCTGGTCTGTGTGTTTGTGTGTTTTTTCCCAGACATCTGTGTAGATAGCTTCTGAAATTTACAAAACCTTTGTAACTAATCCCATAGGTTGACCTGAGCAGGGGCAGTGTTTGTTGCTGCTAATTACACAGTGCAAACCTTTGGGAAATAGGCCCTTTGTTAATGATGAATTTGAGCAAGCAACTAAACATTCCTGAATAATGCTGAGAATATTACTGGCCTAGGTCTTTATGCCTGCAGATCCCCTGCCTGCCTCTTCTTTCTCTGTGGATGTCTGGCCACTGTGCTTGATGTGCATATTAATTGGTAGATGAGGAAGAGAAGCAAGGAGTTTTCTTTGGCAACAGGGTGTAACAAACAGCTGTGTGATGAGGCACATGTGGATTATTAGGTATGACATAATGAGTAGTATTTCCATCATGGCATTATATATCTGTCAGGGTTTTGGGTTTTTTTTTTTTTTTCCAGTCAGGCTTTATCCTTCCTAGGGCTTGAAAACCTTATATTGCAGTGGTTATCACTAAAAATGGCCAGAAATCCCACTGCTACCAATCAGTTATGCTACCTCTAAATATCAGCCGATGATTGATAGCTTGTTAAAGTGAATTTCAAAACCAAGGATTACTCTCTTTAGAGTAGGTATGTATTTGATTTAGGGTGTATTGATTTGCATAATTTAGCAAATAAAGTACTATAATTAAAGATCTGGAGACATTTACTCTTACCTAAATTAAAAAAAAATGCCATTCATATATTGTGGCCTAGATTAGTCACATAGGAACCATCCTGTAAAAAGGAAACAGTTCAGGTAGAAATTAGTTAAGCCGCACTGTGAGACACCTTTCATCTGATGGCTTGGTTATTACTATCAGGTCCACCCAAAAGAAAGTAGGATTATATAGAGAAATTACAAAAAAAAAAAAAAATTACGTGTATCACCAGAGACACCTGAAAAACAAGGGATTGTAAGAAAGGCAATTGCCAGAGATTCTTTTACTATTACAAATAGAACATAGGCCATTTTCTAGAGCAGTAATACCTCTAGAAATGTATAAAGTATTACTTCTAGTAATAAAGGCCTTTTCCTACATATGCCCTTTCTGCTCTTTCAGTCCCACATGCAATTTTAGGTATAGATTTGCAGCTGTAGACAGCCCAGAAAGATAAAGGTTTCTCCAGATTTTACTCTGTTGATTGCTTAGCTCAGAAGATTTCAGATTATCTCATCTATTTCAGAAGAAGAGAAAGCCTTAAGATAGATACAAAAATATCTACATTTTAATATTATTATTATGTTTAGTAACATATATGTATTGACCTATTCATTAACTTTCTCTTCTTACCAACATTCTTACCAAGAAAAACTTTATTGATAAGCTAGTAACCTCCCTTCTGAAACTGTGTGATACATTGTGTTTCCTTTTTTGTTCCAGCCATTTGGAAACTCAGCTAGGTTTTATGTCCACTGGCCACACAGCCTCTCCTGTTCACTACCATAGGCCAGCAGCACCTAGCACATAGTAATACTTGCTCAAGAAATAGACACTCAGCCAGCAAATGTGTGACTCAAAGTCATTTTTCATTAGAAATAATTTCCCATTCTCTTTGTACTTGGCTTTTTGTCTTTGAGTTGTCTAAGGTTTAATGGTTTCATTAGGTCTGATTCTTAGTTGTGAACCATATCAAATCATTTTGTGAAGGACTCAGGATATAATAATAAACATGGAAAGAATATGCCTCTGTTACATGGTAATAACATGGTTTAGATGTTTGTCAGTGTGTGTGTGAGAGAGAGAGACAGAGAGAGACAGAGAGGCAGAGAAAATAAACAGTTTTTAAAGCAGCTAAATGGACTAAGAATAAAATATTTATTTAGGGAGTTAGAGTTAAAAAAAGAATCCTGACACTGAAGATTCTAAAAATTGGCCTAGATGAAAAAGTAATGAAGTATTCCCCTCCAAAAAATTCTACTCAGATATTCTCCTTGAACTGGTCATTTTTGTTTATTTTATAGTTAACTAAAGCAGAAGGAAGAAACAGCAGTAATAGAAGGGTCTGTTTTGAAACTCTGAACAAGCCAGTTGATGGCTTTGTTTATCAGTAAAACAGCCCTGGATCCCTTCATGAGGGAGCTAGGAAAATAGAGACTTGTGAAGGTTTACATATTTTCATTCTAAGTTATGTACTCTGTTTTGTTCTCAAGAGTGTAGTTCCTTAAAAACTCTCAAGCTACCCTGATACCTTCCATCTCATGTTTTATTGATTTTCAAACTATACCATTTCAGACAGGTGCCATGCTGTGAAAAACATGCACACAATTTGAAATGCACTCTTGTAAAATATTTCAACATTACACATTTTAAAGGATCTGCAAAGTGTTGATATTAATTAACAACATCACATTGCTTCAGAAACCATTCAGCCTGGGCATTTTGAGACTCTGAAGTACTGTAATCTCAAGTAGAAGAATCCGAAGAGCTTTCTTACTTTGGGGGGTTGTAAGTGGGATGTTCTCATGAGAAATATGTAATAAGGTTGTGGATACTCTAGACAAATCTATCTTCAGATGAGAAAGTCTTCGGCAAGGTCATAGTGTTGACACAGGCCTTGAGCAGCCCTAAAAATTATACTGGCTTTTCAGGCTCTGTTCCCCTTTTAGCAATGCAACAGATTAAAATAACTTCTGAAACCCTTTGAAAATATTGTGCTGCCGAAAGCCTTGAAATCTCTTGACATTTGTCTCCCAGGATCCTCACCAAATCCTTTGACATGGGCAGGAGTGGCATTTTGTCTCTCTGGAGTTTCTTGGAAAGTTCACGTAGGCCACTGTCCTCCTCCAAAAACTTATCTTTCCCTGTGCCGAATTTTCATAGGGCGTTACTGAGCCCTGCAAACCATCTGCCGTTTCACACGTAGCTAGCTAAGGTCAGTGATACTGAGCTGGGTAAGTGTGAAGTGTAGGAGATGATTAGCCACCTCGCAGAGAGAGGGGTGAGGTTACACCAGGACCTGTTTGAAAAGATCGTGTGTGTTAATTCACAGAGACAAATTAATTATTAACGTTTAATACTGTATAACTTACAGGAAAAGAAAAGGATTATTTATTCACCATGCCACTGTGACACCTTTGTTCGACAGGGAACGTGTTACAAAAGCCACAGATAGTCACTTGATGATATGTCCTTCGACTAGTCATTTCCCGGTCAAGTAAACCTCTTTGCCCAGTTCATTTAGTAAGGTGTAGGCATAGCGCAGAAATAGGAAGTCGCTTCACTTCACAATCACTGTCTTAACGTTGGGGCAGAATTCTTGTAATAGACCTTGCTTTTTATGGAAATTTAATAGCCCTGGAACGCTTGTAGCCTAGACAGTTATGAGTTGCCATAATTTGTCCTTTCACTTGCAGTGGCTTTAAATAGTCATACAACTATGTTGTCTTTGATCGGCATGGCTGGCTTCTCCTTGTCCCCCCCCCACTGCCAGGTCAGTCTGCATCGTTCTGGAACAATTGCTGGCCTGCCCTCTGTCTTAAGACTGAGTGACTCTTGGCTGGAGCAGAGTGGCCTAATATCTGTAATTTACACTCCAAAACAGATTTAATAAGTTTGAAGTGCTGGTCCCTCTATTAGCCAACATTTGATACCAACAGGCTTGGCACCTTATGACAAAGTCGGGGGCCTAGAGATATGCTCTCCGACACGTTAAAGCTGTCCTGGGATGCTATCATATCGGTGGGAGAATTGAGCATTGCTTGTTGCCAGGGCAAAAATGGATGGTTGCATGATAACACCTTCCTGTATTGTATTAGTCATGCTTGTAGGAAAACTCAACAAGGATTGCTGATCCTTTGGGGAATTTTTACATTCAAAACTGGAATTCAGACTGAGATCCTTGAAAACTCTATTCGGGCTATTCTATGCTGATGAATATTTCTTAAAGTAGAAGACAATCTGTAAAATATTATTGATTACATGGCAGATTCTGAGAAGTGACAAAGAGGTTTTTTTTGCAGGGGATGCAACCTTCCTGCAGAAGGTTGGCTACGGCAGCCAGGCACAAATCTACCATCAGGCCTGGTGTCTAAACTGCACCCTAAGGGCAACGTAGAGTAGGGACCCTCTTGAGAGGGATGGCTGCTCACCCATTCTGGCAGAATATTTCCGTGGATGAAGAAAACGGAACCAATGTTGTCAGATCTTCTAATTTTTCACAAGAAGGCAGAAATGCATACTTCTACATGAATCTTTGGATTTCTAAATATTGGTTCTGATTACTCTGAAGAAACCCTGTGCTGGCCAGAACTTCCACGTACGGAGCGGAAATTGGTCCATAGGCCACCAGTTTATAATCTTGAACGGAGATTCATGTGTAAACCTTGATGGTGGTATATTGACTCTGTAGATGAAGATATCATTGTTAATAATTTAGAACACTGAATCAAAACATGTTCTGGAGCTGGAAGAGTGTGTCAGGATATGACATCCATCCCGCACCAAATTATAGATGATTAAGCTAACTGTATTTTCAGATTTATGGAGCTCTGAGAATTGGGTCTATCATAACTACAGTTCTTGATGGTGGGCATAGTTCTTTCAGCCTCTCTCGTATGCTGTGTGTCGTTAACATTAACACAAGACAGTATCCTACTGTAACCGAGAGAAAACAGCCTGTTTGTCATAGGTGAAGACACCTAGCTCTTCTCAGTGTATGTATGCAAAGCAGAATCAAAGGAATCCAGTGGGATCTGTGAGAAGCTGGCTGCTACCATTTTGGTGAATTTAAGAATGATATCAACAGAGAGGATGACCAAAAGAAATACTTTGAAGACTTAAATTCTACTAACTTCAGTAGGGCCAGGCTGCTTAAAAAACAGGCCTGGAAGGCAGCATTTGGGAATGATGGGGCTTTCTGAAACCAGCATTTGAGATACATAGAGTGTCAGTTCTAGAGGCAAAGTTTCAAAGTGTCAGCTGTACAAAGGCTACAACTTCAAACACAGCATGTCCCTGAGCTATATCTCCCTCCATCAGTAACAACATCTTGGAAGAGGGCAGAGTTGTTTGCAGAAAAACAGTGGTCAGGGTCCTTGGAATGAATGTGAGCAACCCTGAGAGGTAATGCATAGGTGAATAAAGAGTTCAAGCAGGTGCTGGGTGGAGGGGTGGAGGGGGCTCCATTTACAGTGTTGAGATTCCTGCAGGGGCTAAGAATATCAAAGGTTTATTCAAATATCCTTCAGCCCTTTCATCAGCTCGACATTTGCATCCCTTGGTCCTACCAGCTTTATTTCAGCAGTGAGTATGCTCAGATGACTGAGCCGGCTCCTGTTACTGATTGCTATCTGCTTGTCATTCTAGCCCTCTTACCTCCCACGTGAGTTGTACCTTTTTGGTGCAAATAAGCTGCCAGGGCTAGCCTGGCTTGATCTCTGTGCTGCAGATGTCTCTAATTAACTTGATTGAGACAGGTCCGTGGGATCCTGTTACACAGTGTGACAAATCCCCCTGTCCTGGGAGGCACTGTCCCTTCACCTGATGCATGCTTCTTGCTCATGTCCTTTGGGTAGAGTTTATGATGGGCTAAGGTCTTTAAGTGCCCATGCTTTTAACGTGAAAGCTGTGGAGTGCTGATGGTTGCTAATGGAGAACCAGGAATGTAAAAATTGTCTCATGCTCTCCTTCAGGTTCTGAGAAAGAAAAAATATCTCAAGGGGTCTTTAACTTCTAGTGTTTTAACACTCAAAAGATTACAATTTTTATAATTACTAATACTTCTAATGTTATTATTTATAGTAGCTGAGAGAAACATAGTGTTAACTCATTGCAAGCATAGACCCTGCAGTGACTATTGTGGGATAGTGATAAACACATACTAAAACAAGTGTTTGGAAGTAACTGGGTTGACTAGTTCTGAGATCTGCAAGATGTCCAATTACTGTGGGTGAAACTAGCCCCAGGCACTGTAAAGTTGGGATTTGTGTTTATTTCTTTCAACATCTACATTTCTTCTTCTTTTTCTGGAGTCATAAATTATTAAATTACATTTTATATTTTGTGCGTATGGTTTTGTGCGTGTGTGTATGTGTTTTCTATGAATAGCTATAGCTTTTTCTGCAGTTTCTAGAACTTTTGTTTATGAGCCCAGAGTTAGGGCTATTTATTTTGACTTTCTGCTTAGGATATCTTATAGCAGTTATTTCTAAAATATCCTGACAAAGAAGTCACTTATTAAATGTTGAAAGAAACAGTAGAGCAATCTTCTGTATGTAAAAACTATTTTACATGTAATATTAATGACTTCATTATTCCCTATAGATATAATGAGAAGCTGTGAAGGAAAATACTGAATTCTTTGGTTTTTAGATTCTGTTTTCACTGGTTACCATTTACATCGAAACTGATCACCAAGTACATCCTTTCAGCACCTTTTAATGGAAGGCATGCTGTCCTGAATCATGACAATTCATGGTCTGGCACCACTAAGAGACACAGCTTCGCCTTACCCATAATTTGCAAGTGGACTAATAGTAGAAGTGGTCCATTACCAGTTATCCAGGTTGAATTATTCAGTCTAGAGGGCTGCAATTTCTATCCTCAGTGACTAGCATGAACTTGTAGACTATGTAGCCTAAAATGAAGTACAAAGAGAAGATGGAGACATGATCCTTATCGATGCCAAGGAATGTGAAGTGTAGTTGGGACCACGCCCCGGATTTAGAAAAGATAATCTCTATAAATACATGTTTCCCATGTAATAATGTTCTCAGTCCTGTTGGCTCTCAGAAGGGGAAGAGTTCTTTGTGGACTCTGAAGGTAGTGAAAGCTCTATAGAGGAGCTTAGCCACTGAAAAAAGCCCAGGGGAACAGTGAGGGAATTGGAGGCAAAGAAAGAATCAATAGAGGCCTGAAGGTGGGAGTTGGCAGGTGAGGCAAGAAGACCAGGTTGGCAGAGCAGTCCTGGGCGTGGAGGTTGGAAAGGTGCTCACACATGGAGCCTGGGAAGGCCCAAGCAGGGGTTAGATTTGGTTTTCCAGAATAAGGAGTTGTTGGGGTTCTTCATCTGGGCAGTCCTAATGAACCGGGAGATGAGGACAGAGAAGGAAAAGGGAGCCGGCTGGGAGGCAAGAACACTATCCACATGTGCGACAGCAAGGCCTTACATGAACCTGCCATGTTAGAATGGACTCTGATAGCTCTGAGCAAGACAGTGAAGAAGGAAATCTTCAGAATTTGTTAACAGATGAGCTTGTGTGGAAGGAAAGAGACCAATAAATAAATAAATAAGAGCTCTTTCCCCTGATTTCATTTTGTCATTCTTGTGGACAAGCCCATCAGAAAGTAGGGAATAGAGAAGTGAAATTTCAAAAAATACATTCTATCCATTACTAGTAATGTTAATCTTTGATGAATGGAAGGGGAGAAGGATTTATGGATTGTTGAAGGAAGGACTGCTACAATCGAAGTTTGTTATGGAATTGAGAGGCACATTTTAAACTTCCATCTGTGCATCATTAGGAGAAAACATTAGCAATTGACTGATTCTATCAGCTTCTCTGTTTAGTTCTCCAATTTTAATCAAATAAGACTGAGACCGGCATTAATGGTTTATCTGCTATTATACTACTCTCTCTGGTCAAGTCTCCATGCTGACATGCATATGGTAATTGGAGATTAGTCATTTCCTGGGATACACTTTTCATCGTCCTTAGAAGCCATACAATGATGACTGGGTGTCATTTGCTTTGGGTCCAGCTGGGAGGCTTCAAACAGCATCTCTGACTATTCAGATAAGCTTTGTTCAGGACTATGGGGCAGCCCCAGGAGCAGCAAGTTAGTGGTCCCAGGACCCCCACCGCAGCCATTTTTTCAGGAACAAAAGCAGACGGCCAGAGAGAGAGAGAGAGAGAGAGAGAGAGCGCGCGCTTGCGTTGGCACCGATGGGGTTATCCTTATCGGGAAAGAGAGGCTCCTCCAGCCATAGGCGCGCTTCTGAGTTTCAGAGCCCCTCCTGATGAATTTTAGACTGAGAATCTCATTCTCCTAGAACTATCACTTGAGAATCAGAGTAATTATTTCCTATTGCCCTTTGTGGAATACAGTTATAATTGCATTACTGTTAACGGTGTTCGCATTAACACTTAATTGTTAATGTCCTCCTAATTTGGAGGAAATCATCACCTCTTCATATTTCATTGCCAGAAAGAGTTGTTAAACTCAGAGAGGATAATTTGAAGCTTCTAAATGGAGAAACAAGAAAAGATGCTAGAATTCAGAGGCAGGATTTGTAGAATGACTTCTCTTTCTGGGGTTTGCGTGTGCCTGGGTTTGTTTGCTTTTAAGGTATTATGCATCTGCCGCCTTTGGAGGTTAAGCCACAATGCATAGTTGATCCCTGGCAAGTAACAGGGATCCCTGTGTGGCATGGAAAGAGCTCTGGGGTTCATGGGAGGAAAAGGGCAGTCGCTTTCTCTCATAGCTGACATCCTGTTTGAGTGTTGAAAGACACATTAACAAGAAAAGAAAGACGCCACTGTGACAAGGTCATCCAGACAGTGGTGGGCTGCAGGCCTTGACTTTCAGATGATTGTTAACATCTTCCTTTACAATACACTGAACTGCCTGTTGTTCACAGCCACGCGATTCCCTGGCTTAGCTCCGCAGCAGGAAACGGAAATATTTTGAGAAGTCTTTATTCAGGCTTGAAGGGGGGGGGGGGGAACCTGACAGAAAGAGGAAATACCAGAATTATGTCAATCTTTGAATCTGTTAAGGGAAATATCATTTGGGGCGTTGGATGGTGTATTTTCATTCGAATGTAGGATGGGCACCTCTCTGACTCTGGTTTGCAAAGAACTTTTTTAGGGTCTGGAAGGAGGAATCACCGGCCGCCCGGATATTGGACCTGCAGAGTCCCACACAGCCTGGCACTTGAGGTCATGTTACGCTGCCATCTTAAAATTCTTAATGATTTTTGGATAAGGGGTCCCATGTTTCATTTTGCACTAGGCCCCACAAATTGTGTAATGGGTCCTGCTGAGCACAATGAGCGTGGTTTGAATTTCACCAAGCGTACTAGAAGCCTGATTCTCCTCAACCACCCATAAGTAATTAAATTTTGTACTCTTATCAACACACAAACTGGTTTGACAACATTGCAGGCTTGTTCCTTTAAAAAAAAAAAAAGTCATTGCGTTAAGTAGCTGTATTTCCTAGTGCTTACATGATGCCAAATAACCTGTTTGACCTAATTTTTTTTTTTTTTTTTTTACTTTTCAACTCGGTATTACTGTATGCAATGTAGGCTATAAATTTATGTTGAAATGCGAAGGATTAATGAAGAGTTTAGTTTCAGAAGCTTTAATGTATATTTCAACCAAAAGAACTGTTGAAGCTGGTGGAATACCAAAACTGGTGAGGTTTCAGCACACACCTTGGGGCGCATTCCTTAATTTCTACAGGTGAGATTGTTTAGACCTGGAAGATTTCAAAAGCACATTCTAAGGGAGGTCACCTGGCAGGGGTACAGAGCAGAATGGACCTTTACCAGTTCCTCTTGGCAGGGCTTGATTTCTTATCAAGTTATGCACTGACAAGTGAGGAACGACTCCATTCATTTTGTTTTGCTCTGTGACTCATTAGCTTTATTTCTCATAAACACTCTTCCCCCCCAAGTACAATCTAAAAAGTTTTGTCATTAAAAGCAATTTTGTTTTTCCTGCCTAAGGGAGACTGTTTTCAACAAAATATGTGCATTTTGACAATGTGCGCCTTGCCCATTTAAAGCTGTAAGTATAATTTCTTTTTTATTGGGTGATAAACTTTCTTTCTGACAAAACAAAGGACAGTCAAGATTTCTTCCCTTTTAAAAAATTGTGATTTCGCATTTCTTTACACATGTTTTAAAGCACATTTTACATAACTCTGCTTTTAAAAAGGAAAGTTATATGGCTTTGTGTATTATCAGTTCTACAAAAATGTCAGTGGTGTTGAGCATTAAATGAAGCATAAATAGGTCAGGAAAGGAACAAAATGCTGTTGCATTTCAAAATTTGGTTTTAAATGTTTCATTCCTATGACTATAGCATGATTATGAATTTACCTTAAAAAAACAAAAGCCCAAGGTTGACGTCAGGTTGTATGTATGCGCACACAGGTTAGTTACTTTTCTAATTATTTTTGGTCTGCCGTGCAAAGAAAAGGACTTTGGACAGTGGGTCACAGCTCTTTCCTGCCTCTGCCTGGGAAAGCCAACGCGGTGGCATTTCCGTGCCCTGCCTCTGGGTCCCACTGCCACTAAATGCTCAGTGCTGGCTTTTCCTTCTGGTTCTCACTCTTGGGTTTTACTTCTGGGTCAGTAAAGCCAAAAGATAAAGCCGCCTTATGAACAGGCTATGAGACAGGGTTTCCCCAGCTACGGTCATCCATGCGCTGCCTTCAAGATGTTGGCTATGTGCATGTATTGCCAGGATTTACTTAATATATATTTTTAAATAGACCCTAATAGTTTTCTGTGGAAATTGTATATCCTCCTCAACATCTCTTTGCCGTGAATAACATTACTTGCCATAAGTAAGCAGACAAAGCTCTACTCCTCAAGCCTACTTTCTCTTTGTTAAAAGTAGAGATTAGCCAGTGTGAGAGAGTTGTTAAAGATCTGTTAGCACCATACTGAGATTTTCTCCTTGACTACTTTGAAAGAGGGTTCATACGGGAATAATTTTCTTATTATATGATTCATTGTTTGTTAGTGCTCTATCTACGTATCACCTGTAGTTCTCATAATACTGCTAGAGGTCTAGATCATTCACTTTGAAAATACTGCCTCAAGTGGTCAGATTTGATGGATGCTGAGAGGGCCCCTCACTTGTCCTGTTGTCTCAGATTCCACCATTATAATCATTCCTTTAGATTTATATTTCGATTTTGTTCAGTAATTACCTATTTAAATGTAAATTGCTCTGTAACCTCTTAGTAGTCTTCTAAAGATTGGTTTTCCTTATTAAGACTAAGGCTCCACCAAAGAAGGACACAGGCTAGAGATCCGGGCTGTGCAAGAATAAAAGAAGGACTTGAGACAAACATATACTCTTTGCAATGAACGTGGGGCTGTAGTTTCTTCTTGGGTATCTCAGCCTGGGGAAGTCTCGCTTGTTTCCCCCAACTCCGGCTGTCATACTTTTACAAGACTGGGCTCAAGTGCCCTCCCCTGATAGTCTACCCCCAGATGTCGATGGCTCTGTGGATCTTGCTTGCAGAACCCACCACACTGATCTGCACTATAGCCAGTTGTGAGCTTGCCTTATCCCCTCTAGGAGACACCCGGGGAGTGGTATATGAACAGGAGACCTGACTTCACTGACGGGACAGAAACTAGGAAGGGCAAGTGTCACAAAGCAACTTTTTCTAAGTTGATTTCGCAAGAATATTCCTGATGCAACACAGCTGGGGAGGGTAGCATTCCATTCACCCAAATTAGGCCCAGTGACATCAGCTGTGTTCCTGTGTGTGATTCATGAAAACAGGCAGACACCGAGGCTTGCCGAGGTGTGGGAGGCGGGAAGGGATTTCGGGACAGAGAAACAGTTTCCATCGTTTCAGCTTTGATGCGCAGCTCCGCTTGAGTTATTTTTCTCCAAGCCTAGCTGACTGGCTAGAACATGTGGACAGGGAGGATAAAGTATTATCTCTGCAAAGCATAGCAGTGACTCAGCATTTAATACCTGCTCCTTTGACACAGACTATGGTTTAACACAATTTATGAGCTGTTCATTGTCTCTGAATCCACAGTGGAGTTTTGGTGTCCCGGCGAAACGTGGGTAGTGCAAGGATGAACTGTTTTAGCAAAGGGAGGCAGCTCAGAATACCTCAGGCACCATCTCTGGAATCGCGGTGCCATGAAAAGTGCTTTGGAGTCAGAAATGCCGGGAGTCGGATCCCTGTCCTGCACTTAGAAGCTGGTGACTCAGTGTGAGTTAGCCTCCTAGCGCTCCAGACTTTCTCAGGGGAGCTGGAGGTGACAGTGAGGGAACAGTCGTTCCTTCCAGTTATTGCTGGGGGTAGTCGGGAAGAAGGCAGGGTTGTGGAGCACACGGCACAGTCTGACACCAGCAGTCATGAAACCTGGCTCACTCCACCCTCCTTATTTTTTCATGAGGATCTCAGGCTCTGTTTTGCTGAGATTCTGTGTATACCTTTGGGAGTGCCCCCCCCCTTACCCAATGTACTAATGGACACCATGACAGTACATTTAAAATGAGGGAACATTTCTGCAAACAGAGTGGAACAGCCAGAGACGGAAAGAAGAGGATCATTATTATCGTTCATTACATTTTTTATGCCACTATGATGGATTTGCTGGGGAATAAAACCTCTGATAATTATTTAGCTACCTATTTATTTGATTTTCATTTGTGTTGGGCTTAAGTTCTCATAAGCTAACTACCATAATTTCCTGAACACCATCCTGGTTTCACTGTCATATTGGCTCACACTGTATGAGGGAAAGCCACATATTTATGTGGTATCTTCGGAATAAAACAGAACCTTGGTGTTCTGCCCTAGTGGGAGTCATTCATGACTCATTTTTAGTATTCACCTGGCCATATTAGTTCTTTTTTTTTTTAGATAGAGAGGCAGGTTGGTGGGGAGGGGCAGAGAGAGCATCCCAAGCAGGTTCCATGCCCAGCGCGAAGCCTGATGCGGGGCTCGATCCCAGAACCCTAGGATCGTGACCTGAGCCTAAATCAAGAGTTGGACGCTCAACCGACTGAGCCACCCAGGCACCCCTGGCCATATTAATTCTTCTAGTAGTCTACATATGTTGTGACAGAGCAAGATCTAAGAAACAGAAGGAAATGACATTGAGTTGTGATTTTAGGTAACTGTCAACCATTATCTTTAGAGGCTTAACTGTTGATGTTCACCCCTTCCAGATCTGCAAGATGAGATGGCCTTTGGAGGGACTTGGAAGGAAGTGAAGGTGAAGTCTGGTGTATTTTAAGTCATAATTTAGGTCACATTTGGGGGAAAAAAAAGTTTTGCTATCGCTGTTGGTAACCATTGGCCTAAGGAAAAGCAGTGGTTCAGAAACTTGCCTTGAATTATTTTTCTTTTTAAAAAATCTCACACAGAATGGAAAGTTTGGGTCACAGGTGTAAACCCTTAGGCCCTGCTTCCTCAGTGAGCTCACTGCTGGTCTCAAGGACAAAAAAGAGAGAAAAAAGAAGTTTTGCATTAAAAACAGATTTACCTCTCCAGGCAGAGGGAAAGCTATGAACACGGTCTCTGTCAGGACCCGGAGTCAGGAGGGAGAGTTGGAAACAGCAGCTATGGACTTGAGATGTTTATTTTCTCCTCTTCTCTTTCCTAGCATGATGAATTTTGCTCATGGATTTGGTTTTGCTTCAGAGTTCTTTCTGTGTGATAAGTGAAGGTTAGCTACTTGGGGACTGGTAGTTAATTTGAGCCTATGGGCAACTCCCCTCTTGCCTGGGATTCTATTTGTAACAGTCTGCTCTGTGGGTTTAACTAAACTGTCAGGATGGCAGAGGGCTGAGTTATTCGAGTTCACTGTAGAAAGCTCAGGCAGGAAATGAAACTGTTTAGCACCCCAGAGAAAGGAGTTGCAGCAGGGAAGGAGAGCATCTGGGCCCAGAATCCTCTGTGATGCTTTGTTTCTCTGGAAAATTCTGTGCAGAATGTCTCCCCCTCGTCCCCTGAGGATGTGCAGACAATAGATTTTGAAGCAGCATCACCTCCGTGTTTTACCCCCACCTTTGCTAGAGCACAGCGTTGCTCTAGTCTTTTCTGGGGTGGGGGCAGCTCACACCCTGTTTCATCTTCAGCTGAAGGCATCCCGGGGCCCAAGTAGTGACAGAGGTGATGAAGAGTGTAGGGACAGGCTGAGACACATCCCCGAAGGACAATAGACACTCTTGTTGGCTTTCGAGGGCACTGATAAGCTGGCCCTGGGGCTGAACTGAAGCCAGCCAGAGTCTCCAAGGTGAGGAGGTCAGGGCAGGTGTGCCTGGGATAGTCGCTGCCTCCTATTTCAACCTGATAGAGTTCCTGTCGTCCCCTCTCTGTAATCATGGCTTCTGGTTCAGAGATGGTTATTCCAACTGCCTCAAGGCTCTCCTGAGCTTTACTGAGCTTTAAAATTACTTGCTTAATGTTTTCAGCCCATTTCCCTTCCTGCTCTCCTACCGAGTTAACCTTCATCAGCTATGAGAGGGTTGGTGGTACCTGCAGCCTGCTCACAGTTCGGGGCTTTGGTATAGGTGGCCAGGGGTGGCCTCAAGCCTTTGAAGTCAGCATCAGCAAATCCAACTCATCCTCACAGGAAGCAAAGTGGTGTCGATTTTATGGAAAGAGAAGATATGGAAGCATATGAAAAGATCTAGAAAAGCCCAATCTTAATGAATTATAAGTTGATTAGAAGAGAATTCTCAGAGTTGGAGCTTCCCCAAATTAATTCAAGCAATGCTTTTAATTTTTTTTTTAAGGGGGGGGGGCCCTGAGTTTAACACTCTGTTGATTATCCAAATTCTTCTAAACCCTCTCACAGGTTTTAATTTTTGTTCTCTAAAATGTTTAGGTCACTTTTTTTTCCCCTAAGTGTCACAGTTCCTCTCACTGAATCTCAGTGCTTTTATTATGTACACACACTCACATATCCATGATCTGTCTGTCACAGATGTGTGTTGGGAAAATCTTGGAAGATATTCTGAAAATAGCTAGGGGTGGTGGCTTAGCTTTTTAATTCTAACATTATTTTTCTGATTTTCAGAGAAATTCATTGTCATTGAAGGAAATCAGAAATATACATTTTTAAAGTATGCTGATAAAAATGAACTTTATTCCCAATACTACCATCCAAGGTGTAGATTTTCTTAGATAGGGCTTAAGATATATATGTATGTGTATGCTAACATGACCAAAATTATTTTATTTTTGTAATCTGCTTTTTCATTTAGTGATATGACAGGCAGTTATTTATTTACTAGAGCAATGACCAAACTCAAAATCTTTTGAGAAAAATTATGGTTTTATTTTTGGAGCAAAATAAAAGGTGTGCCACCTTAGAATTAGAGAATGTAGGACTAGAGCCCCTCAACTGTCCCCTCCCCCATCTCATTTCAGCACCCTCTCTTCACAGATAAGGAAAGGGAGCTCTGGACAGTGTAGGACATGGGCAAGTTCACACTGGAAGTCAGTGACAGGGACTGGAATCCAAGCCTCCTACCTCGCAGCCAGCTGTGTTTTCCCTCCAGTACACACCTTTGCACGGGTTTTGACTTTCCACACACGAGTGAACTTCAGGTTCATGAACCTTTTGAATCTTAGCGCAATGAAGGAGTGAACCATGCAGACAGTGGGTTTGGGAGCAGAGGAAAGAGGGACACAAACTTGGTTGCTTATTGGGCAGGTGGCCAAGCTTCTCAGTGATAGGAAGCTGCGATTCTGGGTAATTCTATCCCTCCCAGCAGGACACAGCTTTATGCTTTGCCAGGTGTTGTCATCTCTGTTTTTTGACTGTTGCACAGATGGGTAGGGATGGGTGTTTCCAATGAATTAGTGACTTAAATTCACTAAGTCACTTAAATTAGTGACTCAAGAACGTATTAGCTGTCTGCGAAGCTCTAGGTCTGGCTCATAGTGTGGCCTTGGAGCCATTGAGTATGGGGCTTCTTGCATTGTGAGTGTATGTTGTGGGGCAGAGTTTCTATCTGAAATGGTGATAGCACGTCCTCAGGATAGCATTTGTCCCATTTGTTCACTTGGTTTCTCAACACAGAAGAAAGATCTCAATCCAGAAACTGTTGATACAGACAGAAGATGTCCTCTTTTTCTTTTTTCCTGACTCTCTGCTTTTCTTGTCTTTCTTCCTCTCTGGTTTTTTCTTTCTGCAAACCCCCTCCCACACTGTGTCCTCCTTGTGAATTCTGAATTCTCTCACTCTTTACTCTTTGCTGTGAGGATGACAGCTGCATGGGTCTTAGGACCATGGAGCTTCCAAGTGTGTGCATATGTGCGTGTGTGTGTGTGTGTGTCCTGGCATTGTCAGAATCTCTACACAGATCCCAGGGCCTAACCACACACTCCGCAGAAAGAACATTCTGAAGAGTTGCAGGAAATAATTGATCAAGAGGTTGCTCTGTGCGGGGCACATTGGAATTTAGTTAATGTGTAGCCTGAAGCAGAAAGTGTCTAACTGCTTTCAAGGCCCTTTGAAAACGTGTACAAGTATTTGGTGAGAACTTCAGAACTCAGTTAAGCTGTCTTTGATTCCAAAGATATCCCTAGGGCCAAGTGAATAAATTACAGATGCTTTTTTTTTTTTTTTTACTTAATGCCTATATTAAATAATTGATTTTTTTACGAACCAATGTGACTAAATATGTTAATCAAGTTATTGCTGAATTTGCTTAATTTCCCTCACATTTTTAGAATGCCGTGTTTAAAGAGGTAGTAACAGGATCCTCTGTTATCCTTGTACAAAATGAAACCCTAGACTGGGGAAGCCATGCTGCGTCTGTAAGGTGTTGCGGGTCCGTTCGGTTGAGTGCACTTCACCTTCTTCCCCACATGTTCTTGCCTAGATTACAACTTGTAGAAAGGGTTTTTTTTCTCTGTGTGTAATATCTGGCATGTAGGGCCTCTCTTTAGGGGTGTATCAACTGGCTTCACAAAGATGCTATTTGGGGCTTGAACTCAGTGACTTACTAAGTGGTACCTTTGTACCCTTAAAGAATTCTATTGAATAGCTTTCTCTCTACTTGGAGGCAAGTTCAGTCTCTACATCTGTATACTTTGTCCTTGCTTCATCTGACAATTGCATAGAGCTGTGTGATGTAATTATGGGTATTTTAACCCATGCTTTTACGTTCAGTCTCTCTCTTTTCAGAAAACGTTAACCTTCCTTGTTCGATCTTTATTTTTAAACTTCAAGGTCTCCTGGAACCTGGGAATTGGAAGAAACCTTAGGAGTCGGGTAGTCTGGTTCCTGCCTCTTTCATTTAAATGGGCAGATGGTGGGAATTTGAAATTTCCCTCCTCTGAAAACACAGGGGATTACCAGGCAAGTTTTTGGAGATACTGGACTTGTGCCTGAGGTGGTCACTGTTCCCTTGGGGTTCTGACACCTCTCCCCACCGTATTTGCATGACAAATAATGGGGAATGAATGCAGAGTGTCTTTTTGTTTTTCTCACTGACTATCCTAGGATATTTCTAAAGGAGGGGTTAATGGGAAGCATTTTCTCTTGTTTTAATGACTTAGCTATATTCTCCTAACAGTCCTAGACACCCATACAGAGCCGAAGACGCAGCTATCCTTAGGGAATTTGAAATTGATTAGCATCTCTGATGAGCCTTCAAGCTTTATGGTAATGTTGGTATCATTTCTCTTCCTCCTCCTCCCCTTTCTCCTCTTCCTCCTCTTTTGGTTAAGAAAGAGGAACTAGGTCAGTTCTGTGCCAGTTCAGTTTTTTCTATATTTAAATTATAAAGGGTCTAAGTTGGCTCAAAAATAAAAAAAAATTTTTTTTACCAAAAAAGTAAAGAAACAGTTGATAACCTTCTCCCAAGAATGAGACTTTATCCAGTCAAGTTTTGATAAATCAGTTACACTGATATGCTTGCCGTGTGACAGACTGCAACTGAACCTCATTATTCATACATGTCTGTGTGATGTTACCGAATCAATTTGTGCTGTATCCATTTTGCACTCATGGATAGTTCACGGTCCCTTATGAGCAGAAATAGTCAGCAGGCAATAATAGAAGACAAGGAGCACAAATGGATAGGGCCCATAATCCTTTGCTCCATGGTGCTGGGTCCATTTGTAACATTCATTTTGAGTGGGTTTGTTTGTTTTTTTTTAATTCTGGTGTCGTCAATACGAGGATGGCATCAGCAAAATCAAAAAACAGATACTTTACAAAGCTTGACCAGCCATTCTGCTTTAATTGTAATACAGATTGTTAAAGGAGGGGACAGAAAGGGTCTCTGTGTCTTCTGATTCACAGAGCAGACCTTCCTGCATGCAGTTCTTTATTGGCTCTAGTAGCCGTCTGTGGGGCACAGTCGTCTGTCCTAAATCAAAAAGCAGCGTGAAACCAGAAAAGCTACAACTGCACTGGGAAATGTTACCTTTTCAGGAGCTAAACAATCCTAAGGACCAGCGTTGGAGTTCGTGAGACAGGAGAAGAAAGCATAGGGAACGCCTGGCAGCACCCGTAGCCCTGCGTGTCCTGCAGGCTCTGGGGTGTGTTGGAGCTGCAGGCAGAGGTGGGGCCACTACAGAGGACCCGGTGAAGCGACTGCAGGGCCCCCCATCCGCCCAGTGTCTCCTCCCGGGAGATGCCAGTGGGGCACTCCCACCCAGGAAGTGGTGTCAATCCCCCAGTCACACTCAGAGTTTGGAACGTTCTCCGCCCTGTGGCGTCTCTTGACAGCTCAATTCTGACCACTCTCCTCCTACGCTTGTCTCTGATGATCTTCCTGGGGAAGAAGACATGCACCTCCCAGGGTCTTCGACGCCTTGGCGCTCCCAGAACTCCAGGAGGTCGTTTCTGCGACTTTGTCCTGGACCTCACTCTACTCTGAGCTCAGTCACTAATAAATTTGGTGATCTTCCCCAGTGACTCCACCTCTGGGGGTGTCACTTGCTCAGCTGTAAACCCTGGCAATAGGATGAGTGACCCCCGAGGCCCTCTGCACTTTAACTGTCCATCTGCCTGTAGTTCTAAACTTTTGTTGTTCCCAGAAACATTTCGGGTTTTTTTGTGTCCTGTGCCTTAAAAAGCAAAAAACAAACAAACAAAACTCCATGTGTTTTAATGGGTAGTTGAAGTCCTAAAATGAAACACTGTTAATTTGAAAAGTAAATTTAAAGAAAGAGATGCAAGGGGTACCCAGCTAGCTCAGTCGGTGGAGCTTGAGACTCTTAAAGGAAGAGATGCCTCTTAGGTCAGAGAACAAAGATTTGTCGATGAGCATTTACCAAAAAGTGTATTTTGAGTTCAAGATAAAAAGTAAGACTTATGCCTAGAGAGCCTTTATAAGATGCAGACTTCTAAAAACAAAGATCTGGAATGTATTTAAATATCAGTAATATCCTGAAATTTCCAAAGAAAAAAAATGAAAATTATTTTGTTTTCTCCCCTGAGGTAGAAGGAATGATAAAAGTTTCTGTTGCACCTAACACAGAGGCAGTAAAACGAAGCAAAACTTCCTAAAAAGCTTAGTCTTCCACAGAGAGACTTGGTCACTTTAACAAATATTTTAAATGGGGTTTTGAAGCAGAAGGGAGTTCAGTGCTTAGTTTCTCTTATGATTTCCGCAAATAATTCATGATGCTGACCTGCACTAAGGTTTTCCAGCACTCTGTTTTCTGCATCACAAAATTGCTATAATATTTATTTATAACCATGGTTTATTGTCTGCTTCCCAAAAGGCGTAAGGAGCCCATGTTCCATGCATCCTCTTTCTCACCTCTGTGCTCTCTGCTGTCCTCATGCTGTCCACCCTGCCTGGATTGCCTCTGCTAACTCGAAATAACTCTTGTTCAAACTTTGACTCTAGGAAGGCTTTTCTTATCTCCAAGGATCTATTTGGGATCCCATCTTTATATTTCAAAATATAATTGCAAGTCACCCTGACTAGGATGAATTCTGTGAACACAGGGAATTATTTTATTCATCTTACCACCTCATGTCCAACATAATGCCTAATATAGGTAAAATTCAGTGAAGGCTTCTGAATGACTAACTGAAAGCTTATCACATGAGACAGTAATAATAATGATAATAATAATAATTGTTAAAGTGTAAAGTAGGGAGGGAAAACAAATGTATCAAAGGTAATACCTTACTCTCTTGGAGCATCAAATTTAGCTCTAAGCTGCTTGGCAGCCAAGCCCAACAATAAATATAATGTGGCCAAAATACAGTAGAAAACAGTAGGGTTTGGAGGGAGCAGCATGAGATTTGGAGGGAGAGAGAAAGGGATTTGAATCCAGTGTGGCCAAAATACAGTAGAAAACAGTAGGGTTTGGAGGGAGCAGCATGAGATTTGGAGCAAGAGAGGGATTTGAATCCAAGCTCCACTATTTACTGGTGACCTTAGGCAAATTCTAGATTCTCTCTTCATCTCCTTTCCTGCACCTGCAAAATGGGAATAACTAACACCTACTTTATAAAGTTGTTCTAAGGAATAAACCAATTTATGTATATGAAGTGAATATAGTTGTTGCTCAAGAGTGACATATTCCAGAAGATCACTATGGGGTTTTTTGTGGTTTTTTTTGGTTGCTGTTTTAAATTAATAGACTTTACTTTTTAGAGCAGTTAACTGTTGGGGTTTTAAGTTGAATACGGAATTAATAGGGTCAGAAGCCAAGTAAAATGCCTTTATCTCTAAAGACTATTTGGTCATTTTCTATCATCTCTATGGAGTACAGTATTAAGTGGCAAATGAACTTCCTTTGGGAGAAGATGACTTTAGACCATAACAAGTCAGCAATGAAAGTCAAAACAGGGAAAGTCACGGAAGATGTGTTTCTTTCAATTTGGAATTTAGAATTTCCACATTTTGTCTGTTGTAGAACAAAAGGGGGGATAGTTTTCAAGTGCATTTGAGTGCATCACCAGGGCTGTTCACTGGTAGGTTGACTGGAGGGCCTGTGAATTTGTGGGCCCTGTGGACCCGGGACGAAGGGGAAAGAGCAAGGGGTGTTGGACCTGCCGAGAGGGGACTCGCCAACCGGAAATCCACAGTGAGTGTGAAGGGAAACGGCATCCGAGGGCCGAGCCACTGCCCATCCAGGGTCATGCAGATTCTTAGGAGGCTCTCTGAACTCCAGGTAGCATTTGTTCTTAAAGCAAGTGGATTTTCAAACCGCAAAGTTCTTGCAGGGCCGTCATGGACCTGGGGAAAGCTCGAGTAGCCAGGGCGCTCTTGTGGATAGGAGGTGAGGGGGGAGGAAGCGGAAGCGAGGGCAGTGCGGGATCAGCCCTGCTACACCGCCCCCCCCTCCCCATCCCGCCCCGTGTCCGGAGCAGTGGGGAGACCAGACTGATTTGCTGGGACACGAGTGGCGTGGTCACCTGCCACAGACCAGGAGCCCAGCTGCAGCAGCGCCTGGTGTCAGAACATCTTGTCTTAAAATGGAATATTTTTCAGCTCTCTGGAGGCTTTGCAAGATCTGCAAAGATTTTGCTTCTGTGTGCTGGCTGCGGCACATGCCACTTTTTACCTCTTTACCTAGACAGAAAGCACTTGGAGGCCACTGCTTTGTTCACACAAGCCCACTTGGAGAGATGACAGTGCGGGAACAGGGCCTTCTTCAGGAGCTGATGTGCCCTGCCCCGATGTGACCTAAACAGTCTCCGCTTCCTTCCTTCCTTCGGTCAGCGCAAGTTTCTGCATGTTAGAGAAGAAGTATGTGGGAAATGGCCTAGAGCACTGGGATAAAAATAGATGTCACACCCTAGTTAGGGGAGGTTAAATTAACTTTAGGTTGTAAATATGGACACCTTCTGTTAGGAGCCGAACCACACACTCCCCACCCGAGAGCTCTTACTCAGCCCTCCTCATGTGGACTAGAGACCTGTAGCTGGTCGCCGGGTTCCTAATTCTTTTTCAATTAAGGGCTCCAAGGTAAAGTGACAGTTAATGTCTCTCGTTTCTATTATGTCTACCAAAACTAAAATGGGGTTAGTCAAACAATACCCGAGTGGGGAGCATTTCCAGTCAGTGGATGGCATTTCTCTGCAGGAAGGATTCAAAATCAGAAGTTTGGTTGCACCCAGTCAGGATGGTTGTACATTAAAGTTGTTCTGAACAGATGTTCATGCTAACTGGACCAAAGTGTTCGTTTTACAGATCACTGTGATGCTTGTGAAAAAGAATAATTCACACTGAGTAAAGTGGAGAGCATTATCCGTCACCATGTTGGAACAGTGAGCTTTAACAACAAAGAAACAGAGGCATTTGGGGTGTCTTATATTACAAGCCTGTGTGTTGTTCTAGAGAGGTTAAAGACAGTGAGGAACTTTCCATCCTAATCTGATGCAGTATTTTAAATACCTTATTTGTTAAAAGCAATGCCTGCTTTTCAGATACATACATACATGGTATGATGGATCTCCTCTCAGTTAAAGATTTTCAAGGAAAATGCTGGTCTGCTTTGAACGCCATCTATTCATGAGTTCCCAGTGTGGTTGGTTAGTAAATCCTTATCCTGCAAAGAATTTTAAAAATGTACCAGCTTAAGGAGGTCAGAGGCTAAAGCATGGAGGTGTTTAATGCGCATTTTTTTTCTATCTCACTAATAGACTGTTGACATGGGTCTTTTGTGAATTCCTTGGCTGACTAAATATGTTCATGAGCTGAATGAGGGGAGGAGCAGAGACTGCTCAAGTTTCAGGATATAAGGTTTTGTTTAATTTCAGTCAATCATTTGTTGATGGCAAGTACACCGGATGAAATGCATCCTCCGAATGCGCTCCGAGATCTTTGGGTCTGTGCATATAAATCATCTTGCCTGCCACAACACTACATCCTACAAACCCTCTTGACACTGACGGGGACCAGATGTGTAAGGCCATGGCAAAGACATTCGGTTTTGACATCAGCTGACTGACAGTTACATTTGGAGGCACGAGTTGAGGGTTTGAGATTTTGTCGAGTCCATCAGGTAGATGAAAATCTGCATTTAATGTTATCACATGCCTTTAAGCACTTAACTGAAGATAAAACCACGGAGTTGAGCTTAAAATAATCTAGTTTTAGCTCTTTCTTGCTCGCTCACTCTTGTTTTCTCGCACTGTCTCATTTTTATAGCCGCAATGTGAAGAAAGTTTAAAAAATACAAATTACATTTAAAAAACAGGTGTAAAATATTTTTTTCCTGCAATGTTTTCTGCCCTATTCTATCCCTGCCCATCTCTAAAGATACTAAACATGATAAATTTGTGAGCAAATAAAGATATACATAATACATTTTATATTCTTACTCTAACAAAATGACCTTAAATTTATTATGGGTACTGAAAATGTTAGTATTTGCATATTACAAAATTTCCCTAAATTTTTACTTTTAGGAGTGTAATAACTTCTGGAAGTTTTCCATTTCTAAATCTTGAGGTTTAAAATTTTCTAACATAAGAATAGTAGTTGAAGTAGATTACCATTCCAAGTACAAAATTCTTTGCACAAAACTAATGAGAGGCTGAAGTCATTTTAATTTAAAATTGCAAGAAGCAGAAGATCACAAAGTAGGCTTCAAATGATGAGCTGATTTTAACGTAGCATTTTGGGTGATTAAATGTCTATTCTTTATCCTATTTAAAAATATATAGCTCTATTTTTATCAATATTTAGATAAAATGAGTAGAAACAGCAAAGGAAAAAGTTTTATTTATCTTAAAACAATTCCTCATTGAGTTTAGCACAAACTGTCTTAAAGTAACTACTCAAAAGTGGGTTATGGAATCGTATGACTTCAATTTTCAATCTTCAAAATTTCAGTGGCAAAATCTGAACACATTTTTACATTTAGAAAGCCTGAATATTGGCATTTGCTTTAGTTTGTATAAAAGCAGTTGCAAAGTGACAGAAAGAAAATGTTTGCACTTATTATGAAGGGACTTATTACTTTTGTTCATATTGGAACCCCTTTAATGTTTGAAGAGTGGGTTAATGGTGTTTTGCCTTCATTCAGCTGTGCATCCATCTCTCACACACACCACACACACACACAACACACCCTTCAGTTGGCATTTTTGCCTACAGTCTGCTGAGAGCTGATTAAGTTCTAATCAAAACCCGTCACAATCAGGGGGAGACAATTAGCCAGGTTAGACCTCTGCTGATTTCGCGTGTGGCCCTTAGCGTCAGATGGCCTTGAGGACCCTTGAATCATATCAACAAGTTTTCAGTAGTACCTGCTCTGCTCCACCTGCAGCCGTTAGGGTCTGCCTTTCATCTCTAGAATTGCTTGAGTTTGTGAGTTCTTGTTTATTTTAAATTGAGACCACAAGGTATTGAAATTTTCAAAAGTAGAAACTTGGCAGCCCTCATTGCTAGTGCCATTTTAAGATCCCCTAGTCAATAGCTCCAAAAATCATGAAATCAATTACCTATAAATAGGTTTCCATTTGTTTCTGTACTTACATACTTGTGGTACTCAATTTATAGAGTTTGTATCCTATGTAAAATCCATGTCGATGTAGTACATAAGACAGAATCCCACATGTAATAGGCCTACTGTATTTTAAGCCTTACTTAAATAAGAATGACATAAAACCCATTTGGCAATAATACATTTTCATATATTTTTTAAAGATTTTATTTATTTATTTGAGAGAGAGAGGGAGAGTGAGCATGAGCAGGGGGAGGGGCAGAGGGAGAAGCAGACTCCTCTCTGAGCAGGGAGCCCAACATGGGGCTCGATCCCAGGACCCCAGAATCATGACCTGAGCCAAAGGCAGACACTTAACCGACTGACCCACCCAGGCGCCCTGAAGATTTATTTATTCTATTAGTCTGGTCATTGTCTGAATTTACCAGATACTAGAAGTTTTTTAATCAAAAAAGCCATGTCTTTTTCTTTTTTTAAAGATTTCGTTTGTTTTCTTAAGTGATCTCTACACCCAACGTGGGGCTTGAAGTTACAACCCTGAGATTGAGTCGCACGCTCTACCGACTGAGCCCACCAAGCACCCCCCAAAAAGACAATGCCTTTTAGCAACTCTTTTAATATCTACCATGTCCAAATAGCCTTCATATCTTTCTAATTGAGCATTCTTCCAGTTTTAGAACTCAGTCTAGAATATAACTATGCTCCAAGGTCTTATAGTCAAATATATACCATTTATTTCAATATCCACTTTAAATGCTGTATTATCATTTAGAAGTAAAGCATCTCCAGATTGAAGCCAGAAGATGAATTAGAGATTTATTTTATTTTTATTTTTATTTATTTATTTTTTTAAAAGATTTTATTTATTTATTTGACAGAGAGAGAGAGAGACAGGAGAGAGGGAACACAAGCAGGGGGAGTGGGAGAGGGAGAAGCAGGCTCCCCGCTGAGCAGGGAGCCCGATGTGGGGCTCGATCCCAGGACCCTGGGATCATGACCTGAGCTGAAGGCGGATGCTTAATGACTGAGCCACCCAGCCGCCCCGAGATTTATTTTAAAACATTGTGAGACTTGGGGTGCCCGGGTGGCTCAGTCAGTTAAGCATCTGCCCTCTGCTTGGGTCATGATCTCAGGGTCCTGGGATCAAGCCCTGCATTGGGCTCCCTGCTCAGGGGGGGCCTGTTTCTCTCTCTCCCTGCCGCTCCCCCTGCTTGTGCCCACTCTCTCTCTCTCTCCTCTTGCTCTGCTCTCTCTCTCAAATAAACAAATTAAAAAATCTTTAAAAAACAAAAACGTTATGAGACTTGTTATTCTTATATAAGGATACAACATTCATATAAATTTTTATAGAAAGAACAAACGGAAATCAAACAAGAATTCTTTTTTGGTTATTTGAAAGATTAAAGTGCTTTATTAAAATATTAATTTTATGTTTTTGAGTTAGGTCTTTGTGTGTGTACATATCTGGGTGTTCATGAGTTATCTCATGTGTATGCCCTCTAATTCTTATATTTTGACTCTAACAGGGAGGATCAATTAGAAAATGATTCTTTAAGGGTTTAATACATAAGGAGATTATAATTTGTTTTATATAAAGAGATTTTTCTTTCATCATAGTTCTGATCATTAAATGAAAATGAGGATTCAAAAAATGAAGCAATTTTAACAAGCAAATGTCAGCTTCATGAGTCT
Organism: Phoca vitulina; assembly: GCF_004348235.1. Taxonomy (NCBI): domain Eukaryota; kingdom Metazoa; phylum Chordata; class Mammalia; order Carnivora; family Phocidae; genus Phoca; species Phoca vitulina. The sequence continues at coordinate 25,360,162 of NW_022589709.1, forward strand.
GACATTTCTTAAACAGGTCCAGGCTTGGGTAATTTATATAATTTCTCTATGCATACATTTATTCACTCATTTAAGCTTTCATTTTAAATAAGTGAAATTTGAAAAAGTAAATTCATTGATTCATTCACCATCATTCTTCCTATGAAAAGAAATCTGCAAATATAAACATATTGATTATATATATACAATATGATTCTCATATATTAATTCTCTGCCTCCAAAACAGTAAAGTGGTTGATGTCTCCGAGTGTATTTTTAAGGTTTCTTTTTCTTTACATTTTGCAAAATTTAGATATACTTGTTGGATTTACTTGTGATTCATTTTTGCAGTTTATAGCTTGAACATCTTGCATGTTTTGTTTTTTTGCTTTACACGTATGCAGAGACAGCTAATACAAACCAAAGTAGCCGATTTATCCAGTTGCTCTATGGGCAATTAAACCAGGAGTATTATCTCAGCAGGAACAAGTGGGCAAATTGCACATGTGAAGTAAAAGGGTCTTTGACACTTGAGCACATAGGTATTACTGTGTAAGAGGCTACGTTGAGATTCCTATAGAGATCAATGGGGGTTTATTGATGAACACCAGAGAATAGAGAAGTGATGTCATAAATTTTTTAATAGTCTAATAAACTATATTTAAGGCTTTCCGTCTTGGTAAGATCTATGGCTTTTATGCAATAGAATAGTGTGATCTTCTATACACTGCGAAGAGAGCTCTCTGGCTTCCCAAGGGATTAACCCTGAGGGATCAGATGTCAAGGCCACACCACTCTGGGTTTCCTGCAGTTGTATAAAGAAAATGAAAAGCCTCCAGATTACCTTTGTTCTCTTAAGAAAAGTAACAAATGATAAAGCATCGTGGCTTTTTAAATATTACTTACGAGTTGCGACATATAAGCAAAACTCTCTTATCCTGGTTGGTTTGAGTGGTCTCTGGTTGACCTCAGCAAAAGTATATAATTTCAGAATTCTAAACGCCCCCAGTGTGTCTTAGAAAACAGAGTCCAGTTCATGTGAAATAATGAATACTTTGTTGGAGGATTTAGTAGATGAACCACATACATTTAGTGCCCTGGTTTTTACCCTTAGCCCTCTAATTGCTCAGTCTTTCATGCTTTTATCAATTAGAAGCAAAATTTAAGGAGCAAAAGTAGAAAGAAAATTTGAGTTATGTAGCAATACTTTCAAGCAATGTGCTGTCGTGAGTGTTATGTATGAATTACAGCTTTGAACATGCTTAAAGACATCGGGGAGGGGGGAATACTTAGTCAGCAGAACTAGTTTAGGAAGAAGACGAGCAGGAGAATGGCAGAAGGCAGTTCACAATTCAAGGCCTGTGACTTAATTTAAATCAAGTCACAATTAAGCTGATAGTACAGGTTTTCCAGGAAGTGAAGACGTTGCTGTCATCTAGAAAAGCCAAGAACTTTGCCTTTGGAATCCTAAACCCAAACATACAGAGATCCCAGGGTGCCTGAAGAGCCGTTTTGTTTCAGTGAATCAAAATGACCAAAAACCATTTCTGTTTGGCATATCCCATTTCCTCTCTTATAACCCCCCTCCTTCCTCCTAATACTAAAGTTGAGGCATATAAAGTATTTTAAGGCTTTCTGTCATAGGTAATCCAAATTTATTGCCAAAAATAACAGATCATTTGAAAGGACATGATTTGCCTCACCTCTGGGACCTGCAGGTCTATCTACCATGCATAACAACAAAACATTGATGTCAGCATATCCTTCATCAGAGAGCCAAAAGGGAAAGTTAGAGAAATAAAAGAAATGACCTCCATCTGCTTAACATATTGTCAACAGTTTTGGAGAGAGACAAAATCTTAAATTACCCCCTCACTTAAGGCACCTAATTACCTTCCAAAAGATTTTGGAAGAGAAGTTTTATCTGTCCAGAGAGGGTAATACAGATGTTTTTTTTCTGTCATTTTTAGTAGGACGGAACAGGTGTAAAACAATTTTGATTAAGTGCACGTTATATATTTATATCCCTGTAACAGGGATGTTGGAACCCAGAGAGTTCCTCAAGGACTTTAGAAGTTAGGAGACTCCACAAAACAGTTCAGAAGATACCTGGTGGAGAGGATTTCTAAATGGTGACTTCACCAATTTTTCTCATCATATGCTTGCCATTTCCTGTTGTGCAGCTTAAGCCCTTGGTAGGTTTGAAAGCTGGTGTGTGTGTGCGGGGGGGGGGGGGGGTGATCATGTGATAACCCATAACTGTAGCTTCCCTTGTAGCTTTTCATCAGTGGGGACATTTCTGTCATTTGTTACCACCTAAATGATCTCGAGTTCTGCCACTTTCTGTGTGGGAAGAATGGAATCCTTTTCATGGTTTTGGCCATATTATTCCCCTTTGCAACTTTCCATACCAGACACTAGATACACAATCATCATGACCTCCTTGGGTCCCCTGGGTGCAAGGTGTTGTACCAGCTTTGAGTGTGTGTGGTTAGAGCTGCTCCTCACACCACTGAAATGGGTGTAATGAATGGAAATCTGGAGTGGAATTGGGTGTAATCTTAGCATTCTACCAAGTCTTGGCATTCAATTTCTGAACTATTTCAAATCCCAATTCTTCTGCATGATCCCTGTGCTGAACTGAGATAGCATTATAGAACCTTGAGGACATCTAGTTTTCCACTTACGTATTTTGAAAGTGAGGTACAAAGAGATTAAATAACTTGCCCAATCCACACCATATTTAAAGCAAAGACTGTATTTAAACCCAGATCTTTTAATTTCACGTTCATTGTTCTTTAGGCCGCTCTCCATTAACTTTTAACACATTTGGTGATACTTAAGCATTGCAAAAGTAATGAACAAAAGTTAGCGGTTGCTTTTAACCCTCTTCTGATGTTTCTGCCTCTCTGTTACTTCTCTCTTGTTCATGACCTTTTTTTAATCCCACAAATGCTCTACTTCAAGCTCCTCATGCCTAGGTAGTCATAAGAAGCTGGAGTGAAGAGTTTGTATCTGACTTATTTTGTAGTTTCCACAACACAAAGTGCCTTGCGTGGAGTAGCATCTCTGCAAATAGTTGCTGAATGGGTGAGTGGGTGAGTGGGTGAGTGGGTGAAGAGTTTGTTGTCAGTGGCAGGGGAGTCAGGAAATCCTCAGCTGCAGCCCACCTCTCTGTGTGTGTGTTTGCCTGGTCTGTTGCAGTAGAGTCCTTGTGATCTTCCTTCTCTAGGCTTTCTTCCCACCCAGGCTGTCTCCTCCAGGGCTAAGAAAATCATCATTTAAAAAATATAAATCCAGGGACACCTGGGTGGCTCAGTCGGTTGAGCATCCAACCCTTGGTTTCAGCTCAGGTCATGATCTCATGGGACGCGAGATCGAGCCCCACGTCGGGCTCTGGGCTCAGCTGAGAGTCTGCTTGAAGATTCTCTCACTCTGCCCTTCCCCCGACACGTGCGCTCGCTCACTCTCTCTCTCTCTCTCATATAGATAAGTGTTTTAAAAAAATAAAAATACAAATAAAAAAATAAGATAAAATTACAAATCCAATCATTTTCTACACCTTCTTAAAACTCTCTGGTTCTCAGTTGCCTGCCCACCTCCATTCTCAAAGTAAAGTTTTCACCTCCTTTAGCAGCCTCATTTGCCCTCTCAGCAAGCTCTTTGCTTTCAAGCCTTCTGGCTTTTCACCTGTCACCCTTGCCTGGAAAGCCCATTCCTTCCCCTTCTCTTGGGATAATTCTGTTCATCTTCCAAGACCTGGCTCCCCTATGAGGTGTTCCTGAACTCTTTCAAAGTCTGTTGCTGCTTCTTATTTTCCACAGCATTTGGTACACATTTCTCTTGGAACACATTTTACTGCAGTGATTTATTTGTGTGCCTGTCTCCCCAACTAGACTGTCAGTTTTTGTAGCCTGGGACTATGTCTGGGTTCGTTTTTATTTCTCCACCTTCAAGTACAGTGCCTGAGTTACAGGAAGCAAGCAATGCATTGGACGAATTAATTAAGAGAGGCTGGGCATAAATATGTGAAAAGTCAATCAAATTAAGAAAGGATGGAAGGTCAATCTAATATCATATTACTCAAGTGAAGTGTAATTTTCAAGTTTAAGTTAAAATAGACCTTCTTATGGAGAAATGTCATTTATTCTAATGCATTGTGATGACACTTCATCAGTAGAGCTGACCTCAGCAGAATTGGGAAGTCTCAAGTATTTCTCTAGGATGTCACCTTGCACTTCAGTCATTCTGTCTGGTATCCCTTTCCTGAAGCCTCTTCTCCTAACCCTGCAGTGGGTAAATCTCATTGGAATTTACCCACCATGTGCTTTAGTCTCTCAGGGGTTTTAACTCTGCAAGGTGACAGGTATTAATGAGTCAGGGAAATGAAAGTATGCTAATGCATTAGCTGGCAAGTATTATTCCCCTTCCAGGCAAAATAACACTTTACACAGATTTAAGAACTGAAATTCACTTTTGAGAAGGCATTTTTGTTTAAAGGTGGCTTTTGTGTCCAGAAATCATACTACAAAGGCAACTGCCCATCTATGCTTAGAGTATTTCTATCTCCAGCACACTTATACAAGGCACCTGTGTTGTGTGTGCATATTCAGAGGCAACCTCTCCAAAGAGTCAGTATATTCTCTTCCCCCATTTCTATAAACTTTTCAGAAATCACTTTTCATTACTTCAACAAAAATTTGTTATAATGACATTCTACCTACTCGAGGTGTTGCAATGATTATCAGAATTTTTATTTCTAAAGATCTTTGAGATTCTTAAGATACTGTTCAAAGTAGTAAAACTCTGTCTTTAGTCAAAAAATACTTTTTTTTTAGTTATGTAAGTAATGTAATTGTCCATATTCCTCTTACCTGCACTATTTGTCAAGCCACTGTCTAAGCACTTTCCATTCAGTCCTTGTTTGCTCATATAATTTATCCATGCAATCCTAAATAGTGTCCTAAGAGTGAGGTGTTATTATTCCAATGTTACAGTTGAGGAAACTGAGGCATGGAAAGGTAAAGTTACCTGCCAAGGTTACAGAGTTAGTAACGGAGCCCAGGTTTGAAGCTAGGCAGATGGCTCTCTATCCTTTCCTCTTGACTTCTTTCCTGCGCTGCCTGCCACGCCGATAAGATACTTGTTTCTTCTCCATTATCAGATGGATGCTTGCAAAGTCTGGAAAATGAAGATAAAGTTGAAATATCTTTAATCAACTCTGATTTCCTTGATAACCACCAGACATTAGCAAACTTTACAAACCATATGTGCTGAAAAAGCCAGGTGCCACAAGGAGGATTAGAAATGAAATTTTCTTTCCACTCTGATTTCCACTTTTTATTAGTGACACCTCCCGAGTGGTTCAGAGAATGCCTATTAGTGTTTCTGGACATCTTGTACGATTTGCAACCATCCTTAGAGAGGTCTAGGTGGCTGAACTCCACACCTGCCAGGTGTCCCTCTGCCCCTGTCGAATATCCCTGGCTGAGCAATTCTAGAATGCTCAATAAGCCGTTCAGAGGCTCAGCATCTTATGATTTCTCCATTTTCGAACCTGGGTGCCTGTCATCATCCCAGAAGAGGATGCGAGCAGAGGCTCACTGGACTTCCACATTTCCCTTCTCTCTCTTCCTTTCTGGACATGGGTAGATTAGCGAGGTGAAAACAAGAAGAAATAGTTAGAAATCCTTCAGTAGGGCACATGAGTGCTTTGTACAAGATGGATTAAAATACTCTTTGGGTTTTAAAAATCGTATCTTATAAGGGCAACTTTTGTACTCTCTGGTCTTATCAACAGATTTTGCATCACTTCATATTTAAATAAGTTACTTTATCATTAGTCCCAAGACTAAAATTAGACTTGTTTACTTGAACCCATAAACAGAAAGCATTTAGACTAATAAATATTGAAAAATATGTGGTAATGTACAGATACATATATTTTGTTCCTTCCAGAATGAAGCACTAAATAAAAGCATTATTTGAGACTCGGAACAAATAAATAGCAGACCATGTCTGAAAATCATTCCTCCTGGGATTTAGCCCTTTTGCTAGTTTTTGCAGTAAAGGCTATTTTACTTGGAGGTTTGACTGTCTTCCACAAATGGATATGGAAAAGGAGAGCCATTCCTGCCCTGCATATGGCAGCTGTACTTACTGGTTTTATAATCTGTAATCTCAAATTGTGCTTGTATTTTAACTTGAGCGTGCCTACAGCACAGGATTCTTTTCAAATGTTCAGACATGAGTACTTAAAAATGAAAAGAGAAGGTCTACCATTGAGTATTCTCATCGTCGCTGAGACTCTCTTTCTGATGTGATGAAGTGAAATACTTTTTCATGTCACCCATAATTTCTACTTACACTGTTTGGCTTATGCAAACTTCTAAATAAGCTGTAGATGTAAGAGCATATAAAAATCTGTACAAATTTTGTCTGGCTTTGCATTATTGTTTAGTCAGCGAGGAATCTAATGGAGTGCAGGGGATGAGACAACGAGAATCCAATCAATAGACACAAAAGGCAAATGAACTTGCATAAATTAGCACTCTAATAGGAAAAGATAAATGCAGGTTCTCTTCCATTTTTCAAGCAATACACATTATTGAAAGAGGTCTCGCAGATACCCTTGGTTTTTACCTTTTTGTCAGGGGTGCCGAAACTAGAAAATGCAAGTAAATTGAGCATTGAGGTGGCTGTTCTGAACCACTGAAATCAGATCAGTGTATCAAATGCAGTATGTAGAACTCAGCATGTTGTGTCCACATGGATGGCCTTGTCGTCACTGTTGCTCATCACACTACAAATACAAAGATCTCCAGAAGGTCTGCTCTGTGGCCAGAGTTTGTCTTAAAGAGACTGACCTTCGGGCATTTCCAATGTGCTCCAGTGTACATTTATACCCTACCCACTAAGGAAATGGCAGGAAGGGTTTGTCAGACGTGGAATGGCTGGCTGTCTAGGACCTGGGCAGTCACAGATCATCTGCCCCTACAGCACCTTAAAGTAACTTCATTAACCATCACCAGCTGGAGTCAAGGAATCCTTGGGGAGTGACAGCAGTGAGCTCTCTTTCCCATTATACCAATTACACTCTATCCGGGAGGTTGGGGTGGGGTTTGGGGGTTTGGTAGCTCTGGCACAAATATCAGAAGGGGGGGAGCAAGTGTCTGACATGACAGCTTGTAGCCATAATATAATTAGTAACATCCGAGAATTTTCTCTACTCTTTCTTCGTGTTGCCTCCAACTCTTGGTTTACTGCTTCTGTCTTTGAGAAAGGAACTGGGTATACAAGGGGCTGCCAAGTAACCTTCACTGCCTTTGCTAGAAGGCAGAAATCTCAGCCATGGATTTGCTGTCTCACTCGGACAGCTTCAGCTCAGCACTGCACCCCGACCATTTGTGTTGCTGGTTGAATAAAAAAAATACCCTTCTGGTTTCATAATGGCACTTCTCCAAAGAGCTCACCTATAGAAGGGGAGAAATCTACACTCCAGGGAAAATTTGGATATCCTCTTTCATGATATTAGGGGATACTCTGGTTTGAAGTAGGCACTTGTTAAGATATGTGTAAAATTCACGGTGTTACTTTTTTTTTTTTTAGCACCTAGAGAACTTTCGCTCTTTGGGAAATCTTCTAGAAATTCTATTTTAGGGGAAATACCATCTGTATTGTTGGAAAAGAAAGAAGAATTAATTTGTCAGTGTTGTTTTGATCTCAATCCAGAAAGCCAAAAAGAGTTTAAAAAAAAAAAGATGTCTGTTGAGTATCAGCATTTCTTATCTTTTTCTGTGCATATTTTAAAAATAGGACTTTCCTTAGCTCTCTGCCATTGTGGTTAACTGTAATCAGTACTTTATGGTTATATTCTATAGCTTTGTTTCATTAGGGCAATGAAAACAGTACTGAACAATAGCAATATAATGCAGGCAAACAGTTTGTAATTCAGTTGGAAATTGCTAATACAGTAGACAATAATACAATCAGCTTGACTTTCCTAGGAAAACTTGAGCTAAATTTCCTCTATTTTTCTTTCAAATCTTCTTACAGGGCAGGGGTGAGGAAAATGCTCTGATTGACACTGGAGGGCTGGATGCCCCTGAGTAGAGAATTTCCTTATGCATTGAATTTTGAATGACATCTACAGGTCCTGGGAAGAGCTACTATTTAAGACTCAAACTCTCTCTGGAGATTTTTTTAAAAGAGACTAGATAATTAACAGTCCTGAAAGGAAACAGCTGGAAGAGATGGTGCCTCCAAGCTCCTTCCACTGGTGTGTCTCTCTATCGTCCTGATGCAGAAGCAGTGTTCTTGTGAAATTATCTTCAAGTATTGTGTACCCAGGGAGAACTAGAGGCCATCTCTTTACAAGCCTACGTCATGAGTGCTCCGTGACTTAAGGAATTTATAATTACTGTAGGGTAAGACTAGTAAATATGAGTAGTGTCTAGGAGTACGAAGGCAGATAAGCTGGTGTTTTTAGGGAGTGGTGAGTTAGGATTTTGCCTCTCTTGACTCTAGTAACCTGATCATGGTTGTTGTTGAGTCAAAACCAATTATAGAAAGTTTTATGTGAGAGAAGTTCATAGATTCAATAGCATACATAAGTATTAGCTGCAAATACAATGCTGAGAATTCCACTTTTAATTCCATGAGTGCTTGGGGATGCTGGCTTGCAGTATGCCATTTAGAAAAAAAGGAGTGATGGATCTAAATTTGAGTTTCCCTGTAAATTTTTCTGGTCATGAGAACCAACAATTTCCTCTCATGTGATATAAATTTTTAAATATTGTAATCGTCTAACAGAGAATAGCAGTATTTTATGTGTCCATACACTTCCAAACATCTCTGACGTCTTTCTAGATAATCAATTATATCTTGAAGCCACCACCCTGATTTAAAAAAAAAAACAGACAACATTAAATTTAATACGCTACCAGGAAGTGCCGCTGTGCCTATGTAAGTGTATTCCTTCAGCTTTTATCCTAGAAACTCGTATTTAAACAACAAAAAAAAATTTGTTAGAAAGCATTTCCCATAATCCCTAATTTTCAGTTCATTTCCTGTAGTGGCTTAGAGTACTTGGTAGCTTCTTACGATTCAAAACCCTGTGGAAGTGTGAGTAAGCCTCAGATTGATATCCCCCAGTCGTGTGTGGTATACACACGCCATTGCAGAAGGTAAAAGGCGTTTCTTTCTTCTTTTTCTTTCAGCCTGGGCACCATCCCCATCCCCCTCCTCCAGCCTCCCCTATCAGTACGTGCTTCCGGGCGGCTGAAAAGCTCCAACAGTGTGGGTGCTCTCCATTAGCCTCGTAGACGGTGCTTCTAAGCTGCCCCCTCGGCCGGCGCGGGTCCTACGTTACTTACCCTAGTCGTGCGCACAACACCATAGTAACCAGCACTTTCAGTGACCAAGACTTATTAGGCTTTTCATTTAATGACTGAATTCTTAAAACATCCTTGGGTGGGTCTTAGCTGTTGCAAGTCTTTTCTCAGCTACAGCGTGTTCTGCGACAGAAAATCCGGAGTGTACCAACATAAATTCCCGGTTTGCCCACACCCCCGTTTCCCACAGGGAGGGTTGAAAAGTATACTGTGTGTTTGTGGGATGAGAAAAAAAATCGAAGTTCCTGTTAGAATACAAAATGGCTTCTGATTTTAATTAAATATCTGGCATGCACAGAGTAGGTGCCTGTATGTCGAATTAAAACATCAGTAAATGAAATCGTCCTCTTTTGTAAATCGATTGATCAGTGAGATATCACGCCATTTGTCCTCACGCTAGATACAGATTCTGTGCTGAGTCCCGGGCTCATCTAACAGCCCCTGTGTGCTTCTGCCTGCTTTGTTGTTTTTCTGACCGGCTCCTCCTCGCTCTGAGTTTGTAACTTACCCGCAACTCACATTCCCTCTCTCTTTTGGACTTGAACAGTTTGAAGGGCAATAAAATGTTAATGTGCGTGTCAAAGGAACTTGGGGATCTGGGATTGTACTACCGAGTGCTGAAGAAAGCCAGTGGTGACCCTGTCCTCTCAAGGCTCGCGATGCTGAGTTGTCACCCAGCATGAAGTGCCCGTTATCACCCTCTTAGTTCATCATCTTTGTGTCTTGGCATTAACCATCCCTCTGAAACTTCACAGTCCCCGCGAGCGGCTGATTCAGAGACTATAGCAGGACCAAACATTCTGAAAGTTCAAGAGGAGGGTCATGCACATTTGCTTTGAACTGTAGTTCTCTTCCAAGGTAGACATTTTGAAAGAGAGCTTATTAAAATGAAAGGGGAAGGGGAGAGACAACAACTATATTCTCTGACTTGGAGATAGACAAGCATTTAAGTAGGTAGGGATATAATGGCACTTGAGAATCCCCTAAAGTGCTGAGATTTATTTCTGAGAAATAAATGGTGAATTGTTTATTTCTTTCTCCCCCTTATGTTTCCTTGGGATAGGGCAATTAGTTTCTTATTTTTTATGATTGCATTATTCTTGCATATATCTTTCTGTGGTCCAGGCTATAAAAGTAAATAGAGGATCCAGCTGTATGAATGAATATCCTTTTAATGAGTGTGGGAGGAAATAATAATACTAAGTAGTGCAAAACCATTTTTATGTGATGAACCGAAGTACCTTTGTTCCCCAGCTCCCCAGTCTTAAGCCACAGGCCACCAGTAAATGTGTGCATAAAATGACAGTTTTATGTATTCTGGTGTTAACAAAGGTACCTTGTGGTTTGTTTTGTCCCCAGAATGCACTTAATATGATTTTTGAAAGGCGGTGGCATATTCTGTTTTAATTTCCAGGGTCGAGGAAGGGTAAAATAGAGCCTGTGACTTCTCTGTAACACCCTTCATTCTATCTTTGGGTGAAAACCTTGCTGAAACAGTGAGATTACACCGCTGCTGGGTGATAATACAGTCGTTTTCATGGTGCCATGAGTTAATTTAAGAGGTGAAACTATCCTTACTTAGGAAAATAAGGTGCCTTCTCCCCTCAGACCAGCTGTTTGCTCAGAATGGCAGATGGAGATTGAGTGTCTCCCACATGCAGGGTGTCGTGGGGGGCGTCAGCACTGGCTCCCCTCTCCCATCCCCTTCCTTCCCGGCCGTGGTTACCTTCCTGTTCTTCATCAGTTTTTTTTGGATTTCTGAAGTCTCTGGCCGTGATATAATTCAATGCCTCCCCACCCCAAACTCTTCCAGTAATTAAATGTTAAACTACCCGTATTAGTTTGCTCAGGCTGCCATAACAGAATACCAGAGACTTGTTGGCTTCAACAGCAGAAATTTATTCTCACGGTTCTGGAGGCTGGAAGTCCCAGGTCAAGGTCTAGCAGGGTCAGTTTCTAGTAAGAGCTCTCCTCTTGGCTTGCAGAGGCACATGAAGGGAAGGGGGCAGGGGAGAGGGGCGAGGGGACACTCGTTTTAGAAGGACATTAATCCCTGTGGGTCAAGGCCCCACCTTTATGACCTCCTTTAACCTCAGTTACCTCCGTAAAGGCCCTATCTCCAAATACAGTCACTGGCATTGGAGGTTGCAGCTTCAACTTATGAATTTGGGTGGGGGGGTGGGGGGAGGTGCAAGCATTCAGTCAATAAGAATGCCCAAGGAATAGGGGGAAAAAATCCCAAATCTCAAATACCATTTGCCTTCCCACCTTCCAACAGTGACCTGGAGTGTTTAGCAGAGGGATGGAAGGACAGATTTCTAACCCCCCGGGGAAGCCCCAGACAGTGGATTTGTCCCAGTCTTCCCCAATAAGGATTGCGTCTGGGAACTTTGAGGTGACTCTGGTCGGTTCCTGAGAAAGCTGCTTTCCTCTCCTGACCCTGGCTTGAGGAGCAGACACCCGACGTCCTGGTAGGAGGGGGCGCAGTCTCTACTCCCCATGACTTCTGCTGGCTGGAGCACACCCTGGGCCTATCCCAACCTGGGCTAGGCCTGGCCCGAGCAGAAGGGAGCCTCAGAAGCAAAAGACCCTCTGGACTGCCAGCTCGTGGTTGCTGGGACACAGCTCAGAGCGGAACAGTGGTTGGCGGAGGCTGAAAGGGAGCGGCGGATGTTGCTGCCAGTGTGATGGGCGGTTGCAGGATTTTGTGAAGCGGGCTGATGAACCCTCTCAAATAGAGGCACCTAATGCTGCTCAGCTGTGTAATTGGGATGGCAGTGGGCCAATGAGAGGCGACAGTTTGTGCTTAACCTTTTGGGAGTCTTGTTCCAGGAGACTGTGTGTGGGGGGGAAAAAAAGAAGCATTACAAATAATAAGCTTCTCCGCCTGATTTGTAATGAATTAGTAATAAATGGCCTACCGCTCTACGAAAGTCTGACGATTACAGAGCAGCTTTAGCTAAGTGCACGGGACCACATCTTATTTCGATCAGCTGTAGCATAGCAAAGACATGTAATTATCATAATCTAACAATTAGCCTGGCATCACTTTCCAGTGTTTAATTACCCCGATAAATGGTAATTGAATAGAGGACTTAATGACAAGAGAGAAACTTTCATTCTGCCTTAGGTGCTTAAGTTGTCTACTCGGCTAGGCATAACTTTCTAGCATTGCTTGAACAACAGTCCTGATTGTAATTTTCCTTTTTGCAGTCGGCCATTATTTTGTTTTCTGATCTTGACCTTTGTTTAGAATATTATTTAGCTCTTCTCAGATTTTGATACTGGGACCCAGGACACAGAAGGAGATTGTGGGGCACTCTACACGGTTATTCTGTTTTTAAGCATTGCCTGTAATATCCTGCAGCTACAGTTTCCTTCCTTGGACACGTGTCTAGTCACTGCTACGTGCAAATGCTGTGCTATGTGCTGGGGGTGCGGAGATGAGTAAACACCAGCACTATCATCAAGGAAGTCTCTCTATTAAAAAAGGTCTACATAAAAATACAAGAATGATCATTATTTTTGTTACAGTGATTTGCTCAGCACAGTCCCAGTTTTCCTTATAAATCTACACGTTTACCTTGAATGAATTCACTACCTTTGATGACCGTACCTACTGCCTCGTTTCTAATGGCCCCAGATCTCTTTTCTCTCACCTTGGGTTCTATTCAGGGTCCAGATTTGTATCCACCTGCTCACAGGGTTAAAACTCACCAAATAAAAGTAACTACTTCTCACATGCCAATTTGCATAGGAACAGCAACAGTGTTTGCTCTGCATCCTAAAGCTTTGTATGAAACACTATTATCATTATTGTTTTGCCCTAGCGTTACCAAATCTGTGCTTCTCCTTGTAGTGTGAAGATCAAACATAGAGGCTGTTATTTCCTTTCCTTCTTACCAGCTTGGTTTTGTTTGTTCGTTTGTTTGTTTAACAATAAATTAATAGAGATTAGTTCCTGGCCACAGAGGTTTCAGATACCCGACCCCAACTTTTGAGAAGGCAGGGCCAAATTTCAGACTTAGATGGTAATGAGTCCCGTAAGTTATGATCAAGCCAAATATAAATGTCTGTTTCAGGGTTTGCATACCAGTACTTAAAAACTACTAAATCGTTATTTGAATTGGTTAAGAGAAACGACATTTATGATAGCTCTTTGGTTATCGTTATTACTCTTAAGACTGGGAATAGCCTGAAATTCTGCTGGGTAACTCCATCCCCATAGGATACAAAAGGGCTACGTGTGTGTAAGCAGTTTGGCAGGTGGCTTATTTGTTTGATTGACTCCTGCATCCCCTGAACAGAATCAGTTTGTTTAATCCTGTTCTCCTAGGACAGTGGCTGGATAACCTGTTCGGTGATTTCCCGCATCTGCTTTTGGACCTGTGTGTATGTGGCAGGTGCTCTGTTCCGTGTGCTTGACATGATGTCGAACTCTGGATAACTTAGCGTGTGAAGGGCAGCTTTGTCAGGAAGCTCCTGACCAGCAGGAATCAAGAAAGAGCCTGTTTTGCTTTATGGAAGTGACCTCTGCTAGGACACACACTATATGCCAGACAATAATTCTTTATTTGATTTTACTCCCTTTTGGAAAGCTATTATAGTGATCTGCAGTGTGTTGGGTGTGTAGCACTCCGCCTGGTTAATTCTTTGGCTGACTTAGCCTGTTGATGTTGACACATTCTTTCTTACTCCATGCCTGAGGCCGCTTCGGGGGCTTAGAAGCAATTAGACTGTCACCCAAAGCTCCCAGTCCCTTCCTAAAGGCAAGTCTTGTTTAGGCTCTGCCAATTTAATGCTTTGTTTCCTTTGGAGCTCCTCAGTCAAGCTAATAAAACAAACTCCAAATGAGTTACAACACTGGAGGAGAGAGGATTTTGTGGGCCCTGTATTTGAAACAGGTGTTACTCTTGGGAGATACCAATTTTAAAAAGTCATTCAGGGGCGCCTGGGTGGCTCAGTCGTTAAGCGTCTGCCTTCGGCTCAGGTCATGGTCCCAGGGTCCTGGGATCGAGCCCCACATCGGGCTCCCTGCTCCGCGGGAAGCCTGCTTCTCCCTCTCCCACTCCCCCTGCTTGTGTCCCCTCTCTCGCTGTGTCTCTCTCTCTGTCAAAATAAATAAATAAAATCTTTAAAAATAAATAAATAAATAAATAAAAATAAAAAATAAAAAGTCATTCAGACTGATGTGACTTGTACTAGGAAAGCAACAAAGGAGAGCTAGCTGAGGTTTCTGTCCATCTGGTTGATAGGAGTAGTTGGTAGTAATTGTGAAATTTTTAGACTGTTTTTAAAACACATGCACACCTGCATGCACACATACACGTGCGGAAAGAAAAAAGGTGACAGGTTACTGTACTAAACCACTAATGAATTCTAAATATCTGGCCAAGTAAATTATGTCTTATTCTCATCACCAGCAGTTACTGAATTCAAGGCAAAGCTCTTATGCTGCAGACTTTATAATTACCAAAACGTGCACGCATGAGAACTTTATTGGAATTGATATTAATGGATAGAACAGCAACCCTGGGTTCTAAATATTTTGTCACTATCTTGTGCTTCATTGGATAAAAGTGTATGTGTTTAGAACATACAGCATTTCAACTGGCAAAAATAAGGTAAGAAACATCTCTGAAATTCATCCTGGAGTATTTTTTTTTAACTTGTAAATCTTCACTTCTGTGGGAACTTTAGTTGTGATTGGTATGTTCTAGAGCCTGGAAGAGCTGGATTGGACTGCCTGAAATGATGTGTTGTGGTCATCAAACCTCATTCAGACTTTCCTCATTTAGCCTTAGCAACTGGCCTGGTAGTGGTGAAACTGTCCAGGACTCTATCTCAGAGCTGAAAATGAAGGTCAATTACCAATATATTTGGAAGACAGACATGTTTCAGCCCATGAGAGAAGGAAGACATTAAAAAACAGCAAAACAAATCTTCCTTCAGCCCCCAGTGATGCTATTATTTATCTACCCTGTTTGATTTGCTGTTTGTATTTCATGCTTTAACCTCTGCAGGAAAACAAAACAAAACAAAAAGAGCATCTTCAGACTTAGGATATGAAAGCCATAAGGCTTGCATTCTGTGCTGAGAGAATAACAGAAGGAGACGAGGAGAGACGTGTTCGCAACAGAGACTCCTGTCCTGCCCATCTCCTCGCAAAACATATTTATAAGCCAAACCCCAGGTCTATTGTGGGCCCGTTAGGACTTCCAGGACAAATGAGACATTCTTCTGGTTAGAAAGAGACATCTTACTCTGAAATTAGCCTTTAAATCAATAATGGTAGAGGCAAAAGACAGGGCTGCCAAGATATATTCACTCTAGATTTCAAATTTGGGAGTAACCCTAAGCTGATAAATTTGCTTAATCTTTGACCATAAATCATATCCTTCTTTTACATTTCAATTTCAGAATGTAATATATTAAGTTGCCTTGTAATTAAAGAAGTGACATTGTAGTTCTGTTCAAATAGGAATATTAAAACAATCACCTCTTTGACAGAGTAAAATACATTTAAACTGTAATAATCAACTATCCAGTTCATGAGAAATAACATTTTCATTATTGAATCCTTTAAAACACTAAATGAAAGAGGGGGATAAGAGTGTCTTGCAGCTTCCTAACCTCTAATAACTACTCTGTCTTCTTTCACTAATGCTGTTTCTATATTTATGGAGTGAAGAAACTTCGCTCTGGAGCTGCTTGACAAAATACCTCAGTACATATTTCCCTGGAAGCAGGCTCTCTGCTGTGCCAGCAACATATGCTAAAGGCCAATTTAGAACGTTTTAAATATGCACCATACCCTTCCTTTTCCAGCTCCTAGAATGAAACGCGTTTTGGCTTTAGCAGATGAGGAAGGGAGGAGAGGAGCAACACCATAGGGGACAGTGGCTAAAGATGAACTCAGAGAAGAAAGGTTAGGATGCTGCTTCTCTACAGCCCGGAACCCAGAGGCCCGGCCTACACATCCTTTTGGGGTTGGCCTTCCTGGCAGTCAGGATCCACAGCCCAAGAGCATATGGGGTAGAGGAGGTAGTGAGGGCAATGACACGAAGATCCACCCACTGAGAAAGAAAGCTAGGCAACTAGATCTACTTGCCACAGTGGAGGAACCGAGGGCAGGGTCAGAGTAAGTTGAGAACTTCCACTTGAAGCTGGTCAAGGACTAGAGTATTCGAGAACTACATGTCCATTCTTTCTGTTTGAAAATAAATTACTGAGTTTAGAAGGAGCCACGTCTTCCTGGTTCTTGCTAACCCTGGTCAGGAAGCCGTGTGTGGTCCCTGTCTGGGTAGAAAGCTGGGGCCCTGTTGATCACTAAGTGAAAAGGCAAATTTTTGACTGGTTACCTCATCTGGGTCTTTATTTCATTTGATTTCAAGTCATGAATCATTTTCTGCAGACAGGTCAAATAAGGAGATAGATGTTAAGAATTGTTTTAAATTTATGATCAAAACTGTAGTTAGCTGAGGGATGTCCTCAGGTAAACACTGAAGACAAACTGAGACAAACACACATGTCTGCAAGTAGACCTTCTAACTAAAATCCCAACTGCAGTTGTTACTTTTGCTATATCAACGGCCTTCAAATGTGCTTTTTATCCACCCTCCCAGGCAGCTTCTGGGGCATTAAGAACTATCATAAAGTGCGTAATTCATGCTTGATAATTGCATTGGTAACAAAGAACTAGTTGCCATACTGAGTTTTCTTCCTCTTAATTAACTAACATGACCCTTTCGTAATATGTATGAATGACATTGATTCTCAACCAGTCTACTGTCAAATTTTGGTAAACGTATACAATGTATTCATGCCTTCACAGAGTTATATATACTATTATATGTTATATGGAGCCCGGACCCTAGTAGCCGCGCAGGTCAGTGGAGAGCAAGGGCCATCTTTCTAGGCATACAAGATGTTTCCCGGCTTTTGAGACTTTTGTATAATGAGAACACAGGGCAGTAATCATATTACTCAAACAGAGTCACTTTTCTAAGTGTGGTAACTGTGCATGCTTTTACACTAAACCACTGTGATAATTTAGCAGAGATTGTATTGTAATTATTGCTGGCTTGTTGGTGTGCAGCCAGAAATTCATAATACGCAATGATTTCAGAGAGGTAGAGCACCACAGATACAATGGATGGAATTAAAGATAAGGAGTAAGGGGGAGACCTTTACAAGAAAATTTCCAAGAGATTTGCAAATGTGTTTAAAGCAGCAGCCGTGCCACCCATGACATTTGTAAATACTGGCATATGGAATCATTCTTCCTAGATTTGAATTTGCTCTTTTAATAGGAACGAAAGCTCATGAAAGCCATTTCCTGAAGGGGGGGGGTTGGGGGAGATCCTTTATCGCTGCAGCTTCTGAGCCTAACAGCACTTCATTCTGTGAAAAACCAGACTGCTGTGCCTGAGTCAGGAGCTAACCCTGCTGTGTGAGACGCATTCTGGATGTCAACATACCCTTCAGTTTAGGAGTTTGGGACCAGTGTTGTGGGGAGGGAGCAGGGCCCAGACACCTTGCACCCGCCTTTCCTAGAAGGTCAGTATAAACATAAGGTAACCCAATGGCACCAAAACCCTTAAAAGGGCTCCTTCAGGTGAGGAGAATTACAACAACTGGTAAAAACTTTGGAACTGTGGCATTTAGGAGCAAAGAGAATTGGCTTCAGGACCAGATAAGACTCAGGTCGAAATCCTAACTCTGCTGCTCATTTCCTATGGGAAAAAAATGAACTAAGAGGATGATAACCTCTCTGAATGCCATTTCCTCGTTGGGAAAATAAAACTAACTATAACTACCTAGTGAGGATTTCATATGACAACATAGGTAAAGCCATAACATGGCAGATCCTGGATGCAGCAGGTGTTTGTTGCATCAGTGAATGAAGCAGAGAACTGGAACCCCATCGAGAACTAGAATTGTCCCTCTGTGGGAATAAAGAATAGACTTATGAACTTTAGCGATTTTATCTCTCAGGAAGTAGAATAGTGAAGAACTTTAGTTCTGAGGTCTGAATGCTTGGGCTTGACTTCTGCCTCCACATTTTACTAGCTGTGTGACATTGGGCACATTGCTTGATTTCTTAGTCTCGAAACTCTCATTTTTAAAGGGCTGTACTAATAGTGTCTGTTCCATAGGATCTGTGATGGAGATTAAATCGAGGTACTCAATGTAACATAATAAATACTCAATTATATTAGCCATACATGTGTGCCTCTTCACAGTAGGGCCAGAAAAGAATGGTTCAGTACTACTTCGTAGCCAAAGAGCATGATCCGGGGTAGTATTTAGAATATCTGACCCTAAAATCTTCTTTGGATTGTACTTGAGTATGTCCCAGGAATGCCTTTTATGAGTTCTAGTTTATCATTGTTTTTATGTTCACATTGTCCTATTGTCCATTCTTTGAAAATTGATTTAGTAAACTAACTTGTGCAAATGAAAGATCTGAAACGGGTTAAGTTGATTGTGTGGTGAATCGTCACCTTTGTCATATGGATAGAAGGGTAGGAATCACTGGGGTGATCACATGTTCACATTAGGCTCCATGGTGATTCATTTAACACCCCACACAAAGCAAAATGTCATCAGAAAGGGATAAGGTCAACCCAATGTAAAATGTGTCTTCAAGCTCATGGCTTGTTTTATTACAACTTAAGCAGTATTAATAGGGATAAAAGTTGGGAAAGGGAAGCTAAATTCGAAGCATCAAAAAACAGAATGGGTCAGGACAGTGGCAGTTTTAATTTTTTTTTTTTTTTCCACTTTTAGGCAGTGTCAAGTGCTAATAGAAGCTAAAATGAGTGACACTTAGGGAAAGGAAAAACTTCCCCTTGAATGTCTTTAAAATCTATAATAATAATATAATAATATAAAGTGCATCTGGGCATTGCCTTCTGCTGCAGTTCTCGTCTGGCTCCGATCCAGAACTGTCAAGCTACTCTGAGTGGTGATGATTCATATCCCAGCACCCTTTTATCTGAATGTTGCAGTGTCTTTTCTTTGTACTTTGGCAGTGATGTTACCTTGATGTTCAGAAATCTTTTAAAAGCAACACAGGCTTTCCTTGCATCTTGACAAATCATCGTCTGCTGGTAATGAAGAAAAAGTAAACCTAGTTCCGTGATCATTGTAAATATAAAGAAATAAATACTTCCAAGGGTTTTTCTTTAAATGTTCATGCATTTTGGGGCACCTGGGTGGCTCAGTCGGTTAAGCGTCTGTCTTCGGCTCAGGTCATGATCTCAGGGTCCTAGGATCGAGCCCCATGTTGGGCTCCCTGCTCCACGGGGAGCTTGCTTCTCCCTCTCCCACTCCCCCTGCTTGTGCTCTCTATCTCTCTCTCTCTCTCTCTCTCTCTCTCTCTCTCTACCCCCCCCAAATAAATAAAATCTTTAAAAAAATGTTCATGCATTTTGAGATCCTCTGAAAAGTGATCTGGTCATCTTTCCTTGTTCTCCTTGTATAAATAAGCATGCTGCTTTTCAAAAGCATTGATCAAATGAAGTTTCTGTGGATCATTTGATAGTTGAGGACAGAATTTAGGATTTTCATATGATTTCCCATCTTTAGGGATTTTTAAAAAGGGAAACAGTGATTATTTTTATTTTTGTTTACATTTACTGCTGTTGTTGAAAAGTTAATATTTTGTTAGTTACCAATTTTAATATGCTTCAATATATCCTCATAATAATAATGCTGTGAATTCACATGATGCTTTTCTTTTTTTTTTTTTTTAAGGATTTTATTTATTTATTTGATGGGGCGGGGGGAGAGAGAACAAGCAGGGGTGAGTGGCAGGCAGAGGGAGAAGCAGACTCCCTGCTGAGCAGGGAGCCCGACGTGGGGCTCGATCCCAGGACCCTGGGATCATGACCTGAGCCGAAGGCAGATGCTTAACCTACTGAGCCACCCAGGCGCCCCTCACATGGTGCTTTTCATACATTTCATCATCTCTGACTTGAAGCAGTCATGTGAGGTTAGCAAGGCAGATTCTCATTGTCATTCCAACTCATATTTGAGGAAACTGAGGCTCAGATGGTTTATGACTCTCGCGCTCAACCAATAGCAATCTAGTCCTTAAATCGAGGTCTGCTCACTAAAATGAGCAGTTTCCACTTGTATCATGTCCTGTTTCAGAAAGGAATCTCAGCTTCATCAATGACTATTTAGTATCCAGAGTGAAGGTGGTAGTAGATCTCCTGGGCTGAGCACTGGTCACAACAACCTGTCCGAAGTGTGTGTTGTGTTTGGGTGCTGCATTTTAAGGAGAACACTGGGAAACTAGAGGACATGAGGAGAGTTAAGAATCTAGAATGTGAGGAGCCTGGGAGCAGAAATAACCAAACAAATCAGGATTTTCAAGTATGGAGAAAGGAGGATACTGAGATGTAGTTGACAACTCCAAATGTTTTATGGACTGCCTGATGGAAGAGGAGTTAGATTTGTTCTTTGTGGTGTCAGGCAGCCGGAGCAGGATCACTGGAGAGAAATTGCACAGCAGCAGATTTGTGCTCAATATAAGAAAAAACTTGCTAAAATTTAGAGATGCCCCAAAATGGAGTAGACCAGCTCACTGCCCCTGGAAAGTGTTCGCAAGACTAGATGACTTGATGGGCATTTGTGTTCTGGCAGTAACACCATTTTATGATGAACCTTCTAAGGGCTCAGAGACTTTCCTCATTAGCTGAAAACAGAGGGTTTTGTAGGCTTTTCTGTCCTGGTTTTAGAAAGTTGTATACATAACAGTTCCTGTTTCACACATCATTAGTTCCTGAGAAGTCTGTTCATCTGGTGGGGAAAGGCATTATTAGTTACCACAAATAAGCAAAACCTTTGTAAGGTTAGGAGCTGAAGCAGACGGTGTGATGCATACAGCGGTGTGTGTGTGCGTTGTGTATTTTACCTCTTTCAGGATGGAAGTGGGGCCTGGGTTTTGCTGTGTTTGTCTGGCTTGTTACCTTCACTACTCTTTAGTCCGGCCCTAGAACACAAAGAAATGGGGGGAGGAGCTCATTTGATTTAGCTGGTTTTAATTTTCTTAATATAGAAAAGGATGGGGCCTCAAAAGAGATCAGCTGAAATGCATCTGTGACATAAGCAGATTCACTAAGGGAAATGGCTGACTAGGACCCAAAGTCACCGCTCCAGATCTAGCTCAGTCACTCACTGCTCTATCATTGTGCCTTAGGTTTTTATTTTTCTCTAATGTGGAAGTGTTCTAGGAATTTTCTTTCCAACCTTTAAATTTTACGATCCTAATTCTCTCAATTTTATGACTCTGCTTCTCTATATTTGCATAGGAAATTGAGAATGGTCTCAATTATAGCAAAAACAATTCAGTCATTCATTTGTTCTTTAAATGACTTATTCATTTATTCAGAAACACTCATTAAATGAAACGCTGTTTCGAAATATCAAAACTTTGCTTCAATATATGTGATTTTAAGAATGAAAGGAACACAGCAAGTCAGTCTCTTCCCGACTGAAAATGAATGCGAGGAGTTCCATATTTAGGGTGTTTTGAAAACAATGTAAATGAATTCTTCTGTAAAACTCTTGTTGCTGAGATTTGGAACAGTCACATATCCTACATCCTAATGGGATGCAATAAAAACTTATCATAATAAATCTGTTAGCACCAGCGTTATTAAAATTATTCCACCACTGATGACTCTGAGCAGGAAGTCTTTTCTGTATGAATAGTCTCATCTTTTTCTTCTTCTTCCCACAGATTCCAGAGAGGGGACTACCACATTGACGTGTGTATCAACGACTACCTGGATGTCTTCTGCCCTCACTATGAGGACTCGGTCCCAGAGGACAAGACTGAGCGTTACGTCCTGTACATGGTGAACTTCGATGGGTACAGTGCCTGCGACCATACTTCCAAAGGGTTCAAGAGATGGGAATGTAACCGGCCCCACTCTCCAAATGGACCGCTCAAGTTCTCTGAGAAATTCCAGCTCTTCACACCCTTTTCTCTGGGATTTGAATTCAGGCCCGGCCGGGAATATTTCTACATCTGTGAGTATACAGAGATTTATTGTGTTGTGGGGCAGCTGCAAGCGCCCAGACTAATTTTTTACCCATGTTTCAGAGAATTGCAGAGAGCTGGACTCTGCATTACAGATGTCTCCTTGTAAATGCATACATCAAGATCCCCAGATACATTAGCTGGGAATTGAGAGCACAAATTAGATTAAAGACACAGCTCCTCTCCCCCTATGAAATTGCGTGTCAGCCTGTTCAGTGAACCACTGCTGACTTGTATTTCTTTCAAATGAAAATTGCTAGGACTTCTCCAAAGCTGAGGAAAAGAAAAAGAGATTCCTGAAAAAAAAAAAAAATTAAAGGAAATAATTAAATTTACATAGCTTGGAGTCATTGGATTTCTTATTCAGGTGTCAGCAATATCCTTTCAATCATCCACACTTGCAGTGGAGAAAGCCAAAACTGCAAATGTCAGCATGCTGACGATAAATACTCTCTTTGCATCAAGGAGAAGAGACAATTATTAAGAGCAGCTGTGTCTTTAAACAGGCAAGAGCATGAAGAAGTATCTAGAAAGGGTTCCAAAGGAACTGGTATAAGTGAGTTTCCCACCTGTGACTCTGTCCTGAGAGAGCTCTAAAACTTTCTCAGCTGACCTGTGCATTAATCATATTGCCGTGGCCTTGTTTTCCGTCCGTGACGTACACCACTGCTTCGTGCATCCTACTAGTCATATAATCTAGGTAAATGCTTCTCAAACTTTACTGTTCCTAAGTCACTTGGGGAGCTCATTATAATGCAGATCTGATTCAGGTGGTCTGCTGTGGGGCCTGAGGTTCCATGCTTATAAAGCTCCCATGTGACGGCTGATGCTGCTGGTCTATGGACCACTCTTTGAGTTAGGATGGTTACAGGTAACATTTAATCTAGGCAGCTTGCTGTATATCTGGACTTTTCCTTCGCTAGTATCAAATATTTAAACTATCTGGCCTTTTCCAAGTATTTTCACTATCAGCTGAAGGAGCTAAACATTTTTTGCTCAGAAGTACATTTTTTGAACTTTTCATGGCTCAGAAATGTTGGGGGGGCGCAAGATCAAAAGACATTCCTGTCCTCAGGGAGTGACCATCTGGTGGGGAGGAGAGGCAAATAAATAGGCGGTTGCTGAAGGAAGGTAAATGCAGGGAGCAGTGGGTACAAGGGTACACGTACCTCAACTCCTTGAAAGAATCAGGAAGTGTGGCTGCACACAGTGGGGAGAGATCCAAGCAATACCACCCAGTATGCTTAGCATTGACTTTTCAGCCCTCCTTGCCAGACAAGCAAGATAAAGAACATTCCTGTTTTTCTGATTCGTTTCTTCACCCTGAATGTCCCCACAGACTCCTAACCCACTTTTTTTTTTTTAAGTCTACAAGGATATCTAGCTCCTCTTCTCCAGAAAACAGAATGTTATATTAAGCCAGATTTCACTATCACACGGGCACTCCCACTTATATTGAGATTGAATTTAAAAAGGAAATTGAACAGTACCAGTTTTATTATCTCAGTACATATTTTAGTCATTAGTCATGAGAAAACACGTAAGAGTCTTGATACTATCTCACATTCAATCCATAAAATAAGAAAAGGAATATTGAGTCCCACGGATGGAGGAAACACTGACCTACATTGACTTCACATGTTCTCAGGCAGCAGGCTTCTGCCTTTTCCTGATTTTTTACTCTGTGAAAGAATCTCATTCAGCAAATGGGAAAAAGGAAAGAGGGAGACGTTAGTGGCGGGACGGCGTTCATTAATTGCCTAATTCTAAAATATCCTACTGATGTAAGAGGAAATCATTGCCAGTTTCACAATTTACATATTGATTTCTCAGATTAAAACACAACAAAAGCAAAAACCAAAACTGAATTGA
The DNA here is from genome assembly GCF_004348235.1 of Phoca vitulina. Taxonomy (NCBI): domain Eukaryota; kingdom Metazoa; phylum Chordata; class Mammalia; order Carnivora; family Phocidae; genus Phoca; species Phoca vitulina. The sequence continues at coordinate 25,384,462 of NW_022589709.1, forward strand.
GAGCACTGAGATAGGAAACATACCAGCTAACTAGTTGATTGCATGATTATTAGAAATTATAGAATCCATTGAGGTTCACAAGCAAGATGTTATTATTCAAATATACCCATAGTGCTTATGACTGGTTTTTTCCTCATTTGTGGTTAAATTCAATATTTCACTAAAAATCATTATGTGTCTTCTATAACATTCATTTAACAGAGTCATTTAACTGTCAAGGGCTCCTGTCAAAGTAATTGTTCCAAAATGCTTCAAAATATCAAGAGCTTTTTGCTGTTCAGCTGAGTTTAACCTGAATTACTTTTTTTAATGAAAGGTAAAATAGCACAAAATTAGCGGCAAAGAGATGTTCATTTATAAGAAGCACAGTGGCCTCATAGTCAGTTAAATTGAATTTTCAACCATGTTTTAGAACCACAAGAGCATCCTTCCCTGTCTTTAGTAGGGAAAGGGTTTTCTCTTTTCCTTTCACTGCTGAGAGCAAGAGTGGCAGAGCTAACGTGGATGTCCTACAGACGTTTAATATACTGTGGTCATAATTAAACTAAAGGATTCTTAGGGGAGAATTGGCCCTCAGTTGAATTTTCCTCTCTCCTAATATGCATGGAATGAACAAGATGATTGGGAAATGGCTCTTTTCACACTTATTACCTTACAAGAAGCTCTGTTGCCGATCTAGGGAACAAGCCTGACTAGTCGCCCACCGGTCAATTTTATAAAATGTTCTTAGATCGTTTCAGATCCTCGAGGGCTTAAAATCTCTAACAAGTCTTCCAAGAGAAAAAAGAAAGCTGTAGCCCTTTGGCGGACCTGCTTTAGGGTGCTAGAGGAAGGGTTGAGTATAGTGGTGAGAACCCAAATTCAAATACACACTTGGCCTTGGGGAAAGAGAGGAGGATTTCATTATCAGAAAATCCACTCATCACTTACTCAGGGAGGACACAATTTAGAACGTTCCTATCAAGTTCTGCTTTATCCTCAGTAACATTTATTTCCTTCTTAATATGTTTGAGTTATACAAAATTAAGAAAACAGAGTAGTTGGAAATATGTGAAATTTCCTGTTTACTTTCAAAATAAAATGTCCTTCACTGTTCTAGATCCTTTATTTGTCCCCAAGACGGACTCTGTGCAATGTCCTCCTTTCCTTGGGAACGGGCAATATATTAAGTTGTTATAATCGCTGATACTGCTAAGGTAGACCGAGCCCATTCTTGAATATGACAAATACTGTTTTTAATCTACAGAAGTTATTTTGGTAAGAGATTGGCATACTAAAGTAATTACAGAAAGTCGGTGGTATTTCTATCAGTGATAGATTTGCAGAACTGCCAGTCAATAGATTATGGCAATAGTCATTTATATAGACTTCCTAAGGCAAAGAGTTATTTTAGAAACTTTAGAAGTACTCATTTTAGAAATGATTCTCATAAATATTAACCTAATGAGAACAAGTTTGAAAGAAGTTTTGCTGCTGTTATTTTTAAATCAGAAGAGGCGAAGGGAAATAACTTAAGGCACTTTCAGTTATTTTTATAAGTCAGTAAAACACTAATTTTGAAAATCCTCTTTTGTAAAAGAAGGAAAACTGTGGCCTGGGCCCTTCTCTTGGCCTCACTAACTGTATGATCTTGGGTAAATCATTTCATCTCTCTGGATTTCTAATTCCACAGCTGTAAAATGACGTAGTTGCAGTAGATGGTTTTTAACATTTCTTGGAGCCTTAATATCCTAATCTTACTATATTTTATCTAAAGGTCTGCACACCAGGGTAAGAAATAACATCCATAAAGTGTCTCAGCCCAACGCCTTACTTAGAAGGTGGTCCGTAAATGCCAGTTAAAGGGATATGTTGAGGGCGAATGCAGAGTGGAGAGGCATCTTAACGTTATTAAACTTGGTCTACCCCAGCAACCTATCCAAGTCCCCGTCATCCGTGGTCTTGACTAGTGCAGCAGGCTCCTATTTCCCCCACTCCTGTCACTGCCCTGTCAGAGCCCTCCAGTGGCTTCCTGTCTGAGTAAGACAAAATCCTGAGTCTCTATTTGGCCAACAAGGTCCTCTGAGGCGGGACCCTTGCGTTCCCCACCCTTGCCTCTTGTACTTCTTGTCCTCTCACTCGCTTTATTGTCTCCACTCCAGCCCCCCCCCCCCACCAGCCCTCCTTCCTGTCCCTCCTTCCTGGCTAGTGCCCACCCCCAAACTCCACAGGAGGGCCTTGGCACTTTATCTTCTCTCTGCCTGGGGCTCTCCTTGCTCCAGGCATCTACTTCCCTTGCTCTCACTTTCCTTATGTCGGCTCTAAAGAAACGTCTTTATCGGAGAGGCATTCTGATCTCCCTATATAAAGATAACATCTCCGTAATCCTCTATGTTCTTACCCTGCTTTATTATCTCTCAAGCGCTCATCACCCCGACACTGTATTTACGCTTGTTTGCTTGTGCCCCACCTGCTCTATGTCCTGTGATACATTGTTTGGCACATAGTAAGTGAAGGTCCCTGGTGTTTCCATAGCACTCGATTCCAAGCACTGCTCTAAACCCCTACAATTCTCAAAGCAGCGTGCGGAGGAGGTTCTGTCCTGATGTCCCACTGTGTAGGGGAAGAAACAGAGGCACAGTTAGGTAACCAGAGACAAGTTCACACAGATCAAGAAGTGGCGGATCTGAGAGGAAATTAAGTGAGTAAACAACTCACAGGAATTGAAGAGATAAAGTCCTATGGCTCCTGTGCTTAAAAAGGAAAAACATACCTTATTTTGTATTTTTTTTTTTTTTTTTACCAGAAGGTTAAAAACAATGAGCACTACTGTTTAGAGAATATTACTTTATAAACTCTGCTGGAAACCCCAACTCAGATAGTAGCAAGATAGATCTTAAACACATGTATGCAATTTCAGCTCTCCAAAGAATACTCCTCCATCTCCAAGCGATATTTCAACTGTATCTTCCCAGATGGGTGACCCTTTTAATACGATAACCTTTCTGACCCAGAATTTGGGTCACAGAAATTCTTAAATCCGGTGAATATTCAGCCTTTAGACTGAATCATGATTGCACACTTGATTTAGGAATGAGAGACCTACAGTCAAGAAGACAAATGTCATTTTCTGAAAATGATGCCAAAAAGGTAGAGAAATCTTCTAAGTTAGAAACATCTAAGTTTCTTCAAAAGAAGGTAGTCAGTAAAAGTTTATAGTCAGAGCATCCAGAAGGAATCCAGGAGTTTCTGAGAGATTATTAGGGAACACACTCTTCCTAAGCTCACTGGCAAGTAAAGTTGTGTACACATGTTGTTTTAGTATTAATCCTTCCTGTTGATATGGTTATAGAAGTATAGAGCCGAAAAAAATGTCCATTTCTTTGAAGTTAGAATCCTGAAAACATCAATGAAAAGACAATCAGGGAGCTGAACACTTCTGCTCCAGTCTTTTTGAAATACATATTTTTCAAAATTAAAATCATGAGGACAGTCTATGTTACTATGGACATCATTCTTAAATCCATAGTATATAACTACTCAAATGTGTGTGGTTAACTGCTAATTCTCTGCTTTATGTGCTTTAATTAAAAGTTTACAGTCTTAAGCTATGAGGCATTTTTCATATGCACTACACAATTTTTAAAACTGACAAAATAAGTAACCTAACTTCTAAAGAGATATCTTGCTGAAATGATCAGGATCTGCTTCAAAAATCATTGATTGTACAATACAGTTATTGACTATCCTTTTAAGAGATATAAGAATATTCAGTAAACCCAGAGAATACAAGCATAAAGAAAGTCCCTCACTTGCCAACTGATTATGTTCCAAAAGCTTCTTTGCAGGTGGGTTGTTTGGAACTGAGAGTATAGTTTCTCACAGAAGTGTTTCTAAAATCAGGCAAGCTCTCCATAATAATGTGGAGAATCTGCTTAACCATAATATTAATTTAGAATGGTATATTTTCATGGAAAAATAATAGAAAATAGCATCTAGAATAGGTGTTCAATAAATATTTGTTGAATAAATAAATGCCGTAATAGTAAACCAAGGGCAAAAAAGCAATTAAATTTTTTTCCTTATATGCTGATGTTTAAGAAAAGCAGATAAATTGGAAGCCCTGGGTTTTATTGTACCCACCACTGCAATTCCCTGGTTTCTTATTAATGTTTTTTGATCATATAATGAGGATATGCTACATCAAAAGGGAGAGTGGAATATGGTTTTAAAAGAAAAAAGTCACAGACTCTGGTGAATGCAGCCTCGCCCTCGAATCTACCTCTACTCTTAATAGCCATGTGACTGTGGGAAACTGAACCTCACTGAGCCTCACTTTCTTCATCTATAAAATGGGTGTATAATAATAGTTTATTATCACAATGTTTCTTATTCCCAAGCCTCAAATAAATATTTCTAAAGGACCAGTTGGACCACCAAAAAGATGACTTCAGCAATTCACGTCCAAAAACTTGGGTGTCCTTTGAGGGGCGCCTGGGTGGCTCAGTCAGTTAAGAGTCAGTCTGCCTTTGGCTCAGGTCATGATCTCAGGGTTCTGGGATCAAGCCCTGAGTCCCTCCCGCTCTGCCTGCTCATTCTCTCTCTCTCTCTTTCTCTCTCTCGTGCTCTCTCTCAAATAAGTAAATAAAATCTTAATAACAACAACAAAAACTTTTGTGTGTCCTTTGAAAAGTTACGGCACCTTGAATAGCCCTTGTTGATACTTTAGAAAAAATTTCATAAATGCCTAGTGAAGATTCACATTTTAAGTATGTGCCCTATATTCTGAAGGAATGTTATGCTAGGATTACATCTGCCTAAGGAAGTCTTCATTCCTCTTTGGATGTCCAGTTTTTCAGCAGCTTACCTTAGTAATGTACATTAAGAATTATTTTGGTCCTGTCAGTTCACACCAATCCGCCTTTTTTCTGAATTGTTCTTATTGAAATAGAAGAGTGTCAAAACAGCACATTTATCAAAGCAGGAGGTAATCTTTTCCATCTTCATCTTTTACTCTTGTAGGGGAGGTGACCTATGAGTACCATGTTCTTTCGTAAAATGAACAACTCAATATTTGCTCCAGTGTGCATGTGTGCGTGTGCACACACACACGCGCACACATTTTGCTTTTATTATTGAAAAATGTTTTTGATTGCTGGCGTCTTAGTTTACATTAAATGCCCTAGCATATACTTCAGCTGAGATTCAAGGGGTTTAGAACTGGAATTTCCAGAAGGACTGTGCTCGAATACTAGTTCATCTCCTATAATTTCTTAAATATGTAGACTCAGAACATAGTATTCATCAAGGCATATTTATATTACTAGAGAAAGGAGTTTAAGGGCAGTGTGAAGAAACTGACACATTTTAATCTTTGCTAAAGTGCAAAAGAATGCATATGGCACAAACATCAAAGAGTAATTGCTCAGGTGCAGAGTATATTGTAGTCACTCAAACCTATTTAGTTTTTTTTTTTTTTTTAAGTTTTGCTTTATTTTGAACATCCAATGGAACAGTTTTTCTCCACTTGGACACTGGAAGTTTGTCTAGATTACATCAGATTTCTGTCTGAAAAGTTGTTCTATTTCCTTTGTGTACCTCAGTAGTCTTTAGCGAACCTGCAAGAATGCACCTTTTCATTTAAAGAATGAGTTTAGAGAATTGTGTCTGTTTCACGTTGTCCCTAGCCGTATTTTAGGAAAGCATGAATGAATTTCAAGGGCTCTTAAATGAAGGTTAAATAAAGAACGTAAAAGAGGATATTTTGAGACTTCAGGATATTTTTCTATGTTAATTGTAAGTTTCTCTTACGAAAACGGTTGTTTATTGCCAGACGCCCTGTTAACCTTCTGATGAAGAATGCTTGGCATCAGCTCAGGCATGCTTGGAGTGTGGATGCTTGACCCGTGTTTCAGATAGTCTGAGCAGAACCAAAGGTGGAGGAGGCATTAATAGGAACTTAGGATATTTTAAAACAATTTATTATTTTTTAAAAGTTGGCAGTATTATTTGGTCAGGTGGGGAGAATTTTTAAAAAAGAAATGCATGCCCTGGTAAATGACTTGTCTAAAGGATGAGGTCCTGTTAAAAAGAATCAGAAAAATGAATGCCAGGTCTGTGAAAAAGGAAACTGGAACAAACATCCCTGCTTAATAGGTTTTGACTTTGGGAGCCGCCTTAAAGTTCGCAAAGGGAGCTTAAAAGCTGTTGAATAATTGGGGCTTGATGGAAATTCATGGTATAAGCCATAAGAAACTAAAGACTCTTAAGTACTCTTTGCATTGTTTGAAGTTTTCAAAGGCTGTGACACTCAGATAAGAAGTTCAAAAACAATAATTTTTATTTGGGCTCCTTTTAAGAATTTAAAATGCTATTATGAGACTGAGGGAACATGTAGAGTTCTGACCTCCTAAGGGGAAGGAAGGAATTATGCCACCTTTTGCTTCCTTTTACCACACTGAGACTAAATGCCGAAGTGGAACAAATGAAAGGACTGGGTTTTTTGTTTTTTTGGGCTTTTTTAATCCCTAAATGTCAAAAGTGGCCACATCTCCCAAAGAAATAACGCACCTGATTAATTGTGTAATTTCACAGGGAAGCAGCAATTCTCAGCCTTATAAACATGTAATGTACTAATTTGGTTGCAGAGTTAACTGAAAACAGTTTAATGAGCTGCTGCATTGCGTGTATGTGCAGTGTTACATAGAGCAGATGCCAGGAGAAATGGAAATAACACGCCAGTGACACTTGGAATAACAGTGTTTATACTTCATTGACTTCGGGTTGTCAGCATGCTATTCTCCATGTTTCCCTTAGTAACTTATTAAGGCAACTGAACTCCAGTGTGATGCTGTCTAAGTGTTGTTTGTTGTAAATTACACAAGCATGCACACACCAAACGCACTTAGTCAATCTTTGCAAAAAAAAAATACTACTACTACTTTCTTGTATGGACGACCGAAATGTTCTCCAGGAGACACACACACAGAGTGAAAGGTGAGTCTCTCAACCCTGTGCATGCTGGAGGAGCAGATTCTGGGCTTTCATCAGAAGACATACTATTTCTACAGATTTCCCCACTCATCTATTCTTTATTTTAACAGAATGGTCGTGTAACTCTTGGTTTGAAAGTTGTCATACAGCATCACAGCAGGCTTATATTATCTACAGAGTTCTTTATGAGCAAATATAAATCACCACAAATGAGACTTTTCACAGCCAGAGATATGTAGAAATTTGTGTCAGTGCTTTGCTGGCTTGCTAAAAAATATCTCTAGGCTCCAAAGTGCTCTCACAGCTCATCCCTGCTCCCTACCCTTTTGGGAAGCAATTCTCAAAACTTGAGATTTATGGTTCAGAGAGCTGATAGTGGCTATAAAGTTTTCTATTTTCTCTTTTCTTTAATATTAATGCAGGGAACGAGGCATTATCATTCATTATTTTAGTTCATGAGTAACCTGTGGGCTTGAAATACGGTTTCTTGGGGTTATGGCTTACCTCTGTTTAATAGGGGAAATGTGTGGACTTCGGCAACAGGCTTCCTTTACCATTGACCATTTTTAGGCAGTTTGTAGAAAATTCACATTAGGAACAGAACTTTAATATATGTGGTATATCCAGGTTTGGTTTTAAAATTTAAAGCTTTAAAAAATATTAATTCATTCTGAGCCCCAGAAGTGAAATATCACACATTGGAGAATAGCCAGCCAGTCTATTATTGTTAGAAATTGAAATGATAATGTCTTTTTGTTTTACTCTTTTCAGAGAGGTACAGTATTTCCAGCTAGTTTGATCTACATTAATGTTAGCTGAGTTTTAGTTTATAGTTAGCACTCCCTTTTTTACACCCCAAATCCTTAAAACCAAATAATGTCTCTGAGTCATTAATAGAGAATATACTTTGTTTTTAATTTAAACTTGACCAGTTTTTATTAGCTCTACTATCTGGTTTCTAATGTGAATTTGCTTTTTCTAATTTTTTTTTTTACAAAAATTTGTTCAGGTTAATTTTCTCCTTAACTACATTATGACAGGCTCTGGCTAAATCCGAATCCATGCAATTTCCTGTATGTTTTGCTTTAACAGTTTCAGTGGGTCCTCAACCTGAAATGTCGAACTTCTTGCTTTATTTTAGACCTAATTCTTAAGAAACAAATTTAAACAAGAAGAGTAAAATAAAAACCAAAAATATGAATAGGCAGTTTTTTGTTTTTTACTTTTAAGAGATTGCTTAAAGGTCTTGCTTATACATCAGGAAGTTCAGTCAGTTTTGAGACCATATAATGAATACTTCAATGATTTAAATGAAATTTCATTCAGAGCAGTTATTATTGTAAAAGCAGCCTTTTGCTAAAGGCTTACTCATACCTTGGCTGATAGGTATGAGTTCTGATAACCCTAATTACAGTGATTTAGCATTTATTGCAATTTTACTATGTGCCAAGCACTATACTTTTCACTGGTTGACTCCTCATCTGTGAGGTAGGTACTATTATCATCCCCATTGTATAGATGGGAAAACAGGCTGAGGGAGGTCCAGTAACTTGCCTGAGATTATGTCCTTAGTAGTGGAGTCAGGATTCGGACCCTCATACTTTGACTCCAAGTCTAAGCCCTTTATTCACTTAATTCATAATAAATATTTTATTTTATTTATTTTTTAAAGATTTATTTATTTATTTATTTGAGAGAGAGCACGAGCAAGGAGGAGAGGGAGAAGCAGACTCCCAGCTGAGCAGGGAGCCTGATGTGGGGCTCGATCCCAGGACCCTGGGATCATGACCTGAGCCGAAGGCAGACACTCAACTGACTGAGCCACCCAGGTGCCCCCATGATAAATATTTTTAAAGAAGTTAAAATGAGGGGAGCCTGGGTGGCTCAGTTGGTTGGGCTTCTGACTCCCGGTTTTGGCTCAGGTCATGATCTCATGGGTCCTGAGATGGACGGAGCCCTCAGTCAGGCTCCATGCTCAGCAGGGAGCTTGCTTGAAGATTCTCCCTCTCTGCCCCTCCCCCTGCTCGCACGCACGCATGCTCTCTCTCTCTCAGATAAATAAATAAATCTTAAAAAGTAAATAAATGAAAGAAGTTAAAATGAGACCAATTTCAAGCACTCTTGGCAAGTCTTTGTATAAGTCCTACCTACACCCTGGAACTTAAGGCAAACCCAGTTCTAAAAATGGCTCGTGTACCTGTAGAGGGATGTTCCATGTCCGTTTACCCTGAGCTTCACACAGGAGAGCACTACTGAGTGGCTTGTGGGGTCAGAACATGAAAACAGAGTAAAATGTGTCATTCACTCTCCCTATTTCAATTGTGATGAAAACATTTAATGATTAGCAGGACTATTGAAAGTGTATGTCTCTTTGGTACCCTGAGTCATTTTTCAGAGCTTTAAATCTGATTAACAGAATCAATAGCCCAATGGAGGCAAGCCTTGTGACCAGCTGTTTCCACATCTCAGCCCCGTTAATATGAAATGTTCGGGATTGTTTTACCTTGTTTGTAAGCAGCACGGCAGCAAATTAGTGAGTGTTTCCATTACTATTCCTAGTTGTAGTGTTGTTGTTATTTAAAATCCACCGTTTTCACAGACTTGGGGTTTTTAACACATTTTTGCAAATTCGAGGAAAAGGAGTAGAGATTCCACGAGGAGAAGGGTCCCTTGGAGAATTTATAGCATCTCTAGAACGAAGGTGAGGAACTGCCGCAGCCACGTGCAGCGCGGGAGTTTACCCGGGGGAGGGGGAGGGGGGTTGGCACTGGCTCAGGAGCACGATTCCAGAGTTGGGAAGACCCCCCAGCAGCCCCCCAGAGAACCAGCTTCACAGCATTCCCATGGACTTCCTCCTCTGCCGCCTCCCCTCTCCTGATAAGGAAATCAGAACAGCCAGACTCTGGGAATCAATGAAAAGACAGGTCTGACTGGAATGGAAAGGTTTTGAAAAATAACAGTGGGTAGGTAGATTGGGCCAGATTAGGGAGGGCTGTTAATTCTGTTCTGAGGAATTTAGCACTTACCTAGAAGGCAATAGGGTGTAGTATGTTTTTGAAGGGGAAACTCATTTGGGCCTTATCCTAGAAATACGTTGAAGTAATTTACCTCAGGGCTAGATGCTGGCTGGTTATAGAATCGGAGCTGGCCGGGGGCCTGCACTTACCCATTCCGCACGTTTACGGGCACCGTGTCATCCATTCGTTATCACGGCTCTGTGTTAGGCACTGTTACTGTTCTCATCGTACCAATGAGGAAACTGAGGCACAGACAGGTCAAATAGCTTGTCTGAAACCACGCTGCTCATGGGTGGTGGAGCCCAGAGTGGAGAAAAGACGTTCTGACTCCAATGTTCATGCTTCTAGCTCTTTTTCATATATGACAAGTAATGTTCGGAAGCTTACTGCATAAAAAGGACCAGTATTAAGGAGAAATTATTCTAATCTCAGAGAAATGAATACCCTTTACTTGAATTTCTGTTGTTTCTATATTGCCTTCTGTGTCTATTCAGCCTCTTTGTCATAGGAGCAGAGTTAATTTTTTTTTTTGCATAGGCTTTAGTGATGTTTTTATTAAGTAGAATTGCTACATCAATAACATTTGCTGGATTATTTAATCAAATAGCAGAATTTCTGACCTTTTGATAGGATGTGTTTACCATTTTAGAAGATTTATTGCAGCTATTTCTTGAAATATTTATATTCAAAAAATGCTATATAAAACCATTTATTAAACTCTACATGGGCTGTTGGTACTTATATGTCATTAATTTGTGGCTACAGAAAAATCTACAGTGGCTATAGAAGGATACACTTCAGTATTATATATTGTTTTCTCATTAGTCAACCCATCAGTACTTACTGAGCTGTGTTTAGCCGTCAGGCCAAAGTAGCAGACACCTTAAAGTGACAATAGGAAGTACTCGATGTATTCTTGGTCCTCCAGGAGCTCGCAGTTGAATGTGAGCAAAATATATCCATGAAAATAACAGCAAAAAGAAATAAAGTAAATTATGAGATTGACACCATCCGTAAAAAAGAGAGAGGATTGCTTCAGGGGGAAGACATTAAAGACGTGACATGCTGACTTGAGGGGCAAGGTGAAATTCAGGTCTCAGGGCATAAGACACCATCCTAATTTTAGTGACAGAGGGGGGTAAAAATGTTGCTTCTTGGAACCCACTTCCAGAAAGTCTGATTCATTAACTTTTATGAGGTTGCAGTAGGGAATCTTCATTTTTAACATGCTCTCCAGCAGTTTCTCTTGACAGTGATAATCATACCACACTTTGGGAACATTGGCTTAAAGTGGGAGTAAAGGGGTCTAAATTGAAGACCACAAAGAAGTAGATACTGGAAGCTTTGAACGAATGGAACAACAGCTGAGAAAAGGCAGTCTTGGTCATGTGAGGGTTTTTATGACCCAGGGAGCTCTGGTTAAAAAGAGATCAAGCTAGTCTAAGAATAAAGACTAAGATAGACGGAAATCCTGGGAGGCAGCTCATTCACAATGGTCATAATAACAAATCCTTCCTTCTGCCTCACTACACAAACTGTCTTACTTGCTTCATTCATAAATAAGATTCAATTTTACCCCACTGATGAGAACAAGAACCAGGTGATCCTTTGGGGTTTTTGTATTTCTTATACAATTTTTAAAATTTTTGTTATAAAATGAATTCCTTTTGCAAAGTGGCAACCTGTGAAAGTGTGGATAAGAATCAGAAAGCCACATAAAAATAGGAAACAGGCACAATATCAAGCAGTAAGAAATACTTCTTTTGGACCAACAGTTCAGAAAATGTGTACTTGGGGAAAAAGGAAAGAATAGCGAGAAGTTCCTGTAATATTCTAATTCCATTACACAGGGTTTTGGAAGGTACATTGAAGAAGTGGGTGCTGCCTATTGTCTGTGACCTTTCGTGCTTGACAGTTTATGTTTTCTTCTCCCCAGGGTTTAGTTAGAGTCTGATGAAAAAAGGAGTATATCTAAATGGAGCCATGATTCGGTTATGATTAAAGGTCAACAGTGATGTGTATTTAATCACTGTTTTACTACTTATAGATTGGGTTAGACAGCAGTCATGTTTTTAACCATATAATATATCCTGATTCCTAGAAAATAAGACCATTGTTTAATAGTTTCCTTTTCAAATATTAGTAAGTATAAAAAAGCAGAGGGGACAAGAATGAGGAGAGCTGGGTCTTGACTTCATTATTTACTAGGTGTGTTAATTTGGGCAGGGGGCTTCAACCCATACCTCACGTTTCCCATTTATAAGTGAGTTAGAGTGCTAGTTTAATAAATGGTATTCTTAATATTGATATTTGAAAGGCAATTAGTTACTTTCCTAGTTTCTGTCAAAATTAATGGTAGCTTCCATGACAAATTTTTATGGGTACTTTGAATTATACATTTGCATGTGTCAAAAATAGTTCCTATCATCAACTAGTTTGAAATACACTGGTGGTCAGAAATAGCTTACTGTCATTTACTCACAAGGGTATTTTTCTCTCTTTGCAGAGTCAAATATGATCAAAATATATTGTCAGTTCACTGTGGTTTATTTAGAATGTTCTACAGTGGTGGAGATACAGAAATACCAGTCTGTCACTTAGAGAGCCATCCGTGGGTCATATCCAAGACTGCAGTGGTCAGCCGAACTCCCACAGAATATTTTCCAGGGCTAACTGGAAAATCACATTGCCACTGGCAGGTTTTATGCACCTGTTTTCCTTCCCCGTGGAGTTTCATACCTGAGAAACATGGAAAAATGTTCTTTTCCTAAATTGAAAAACTCAGCTGTAGTCTAAATGAAATGGGATAAATTATCTTTTTCACAATTATCCATTAAAGGGAGAATTAGAATTAATATTAATCACAGATGTTTCATCAAGTTTTATTATCAACCAGATTGACTGCCAAAGTGCTTTCTGGAAGACATTTTCTCTCCCTCCCCCACCTGCTACTGAGAACAAACTGTTATTATGGGTCCTTAGATAAAGATTAATGGTTTTGGCAATTCATTTGAGGAAATCTGTATTTTACTGTACACTCCACTTCAGTTCAAGGCGTCTCTGAAAAGCGAGGCTTGTCACTTCCCTGATAGAATTATACAATGACACAAGATGGTATCATTCTTTCCACCTTCAGAAACAGATTAATCAATACACAGCCCTAGATTGGTATCATCAAACCCATATATATATATATATATATATATATATATATATATATATATATATTAATTTTGACACCTTGTTTATAGATAAAATAAGCAAAATGCCTATTTAATTCAGGTATTTTAGCAGCTATATTTTTACCTATCACACTTACATTACTTTAATATTACTTGTAATTTTTATGTCCTCTCTCTTTCTGGGATAATTCATTACCAATGGTGTGACCCTTATAATAAGTATGACTATTTGGTAATGCCTCATCCATTTGCAAAGTGCACCATAGATGGGTACTACATTCATTAAGGTTCTCCACTTGCAAACAGTATTTATCAGTTCTCGCTAACTTAAACAAAAATAGAGGAACTTTCTCCCTACTAAAGAGATTGATGCATTTAACTGAAGACCACAGGATGAACAGTAACTGAGGCAGTGCTGGGGATCCAGAACCTAGAAACAAGTGGATAATTAGAATTACCTTGTCAAGACCCAGCCATTCGACTTTCTCAGCTCTAACATTTCTCCCTTCCTTGTGTCCCTGTACTCAGGATTCCAGTTCCTGGGAGAAGGAATTTGATTGGCATAGATAGCTATCCTTGGAAAAGAATAAAGAGGCCCTTGATTGACAATGCCACCAAGACTGCATGAAATAAGGAAAGAGTAGTTCTTCCAAGTTTTTGTGGTAGTGGTTTGGTTTTTAGCCTCCAGAAGCTAGGCATGGATGCTGAATAAGCAAAAACAACCACTGGCCAAAACAAGGGTATATTTCATTGTTGAACAGTAGTGGAGAATATGTGGGATTGTTCAAAACAAGTAGAAAATCTATGTGGCAAATCCTTTAAGTGCAACAGGGGCAGAGCATCTAGTTAACATTTATATTTCTGGTTTGCTGTATAGTAAAAATATATCTTTGTCTAGTACTTTTGCACACTTTACCATGTTCCAACAGATTAAAGAATGTGACTCATCTTTTTCAGTTAGGATTTCCTTCACATTCAATTGCTTTTTTTCCTCTTAATGGAAAAAGCAAAAACTCCAGACAAATAATGGGAAATATCCTTATGTGCTGATTTACAGCTTTCTTTCACTGACATCAGCAGAATATGAGAAATGGGCAGTAGAATGAGTTAAGTCCCATTCCGGCCCTGTCCAGCGCTAGTCAGATATGGGATCAGTCAGGTAACTGAGTCTGTCTTCAATGTAAAATGAAGGAGTTGAGCTAGATTGGAGATCCCAAGGAACAAGAATTTAAAGATGTTAGAATTTCTGACATCAAGTTTAAGTTTGTGAAATTCTGGGTTAAAGTTATTTCTTTTCCTCTTCTTTGGAAGGGAAGGCAAGACTTCTTGGGGCCTTAAATGTAATGCCATGCATCGCAACTCTCCAAAGAGAGAGAGAGAGATGATCTCTTTTCTTCAGCAAACTTATTAGACTTAGGAAACTCTTTTTCATTGGAGCATCTGGAGGGACCTGGCTTCCGTGGAAGGTGGTTAGATTATTTATAAAATCCCATTCAGCTTTAAAATATACTAAGTATATGCTTCTCCTAATCATGAAAAATGTGAAATCTATTTTTTTTTAAGATTTTATTTATTTATTTTACAGAGAGAGATAGCAAGAGCAGGAACACAAGCAGGGGGAGTGGGAGAGGGAGAAGCAGGCTTCCTGCTGAGCAGGGAGCCCGATGTGGGGCTCCATCCCAGGACCCTGGGATCATGACCTGAGCCGAAGGCAGACGCTTAACAACTGAGCCACCCAGGCGCCCCTGTGAAATCTATTTTAATACCATTCATCATCCAGCCCTTTCTCTGTAGTTAGCATATGAGGCTTTCTGTATAGTTGAACCCATAGCCTTGCATCCAATCCTCTGTTGAGGTGAGCAACAAACACAGGCTAGTTGTCCCTTCCTTCCAGGATTCATGTGTTTGTAGTGAATTGTGCGGCTTCAATTCCTCTGGCTGTTCCTGTGAAAGTTGTTTTAAGTTTTTAAAATAACTTTTGTCACTTTCCTGAAGTCTTACTTTAAATGTAGATCCAAAACATGAAGACAGCACTTGATCAGATCTGATAAAGAAGTAGACCAGTATGATGCAAGTTCAGTTTGCAGCTTAGGTGGGTTTTGTTTTTCCTGAGGTATACCTGTGCTGCTTAGAGTCTGCTATTCTTCTGTTCTTCATTGATTGTATTGAACTTGATCCCACTTTAGGTACCATTTCACTAGTTGTCTTCAAGAACTAGTTACCCCATTCAAATAATTCCATTTATAAACCTATTCTCAAATCTATCTCAAGTCCCTTGTTGAAAAGTAAGTAATTACCCTGAAAGTGACTAAGATGGGGCAAGAGGAAGGGAGGCACTCCCTAATATGCCTTCACCGTCGGTCCTAAACATTGTTTAGTCCTGTTTTTGCAACCCATAATGAAGCAGCTTTGCACTTCCAGTACTACGTCATAATCTCTTCATCCGCCATCTTACTCTTATATAAAAGGCATCATGCCACCTACATGGCTGTTTCGCTACATCGTCCCCAGTGCAACCTCCTGAGTCCTGCTCCCCCATAGGCCTGTGTGGAAAGTGCCCCCCCTCGCCCCAGTGCTCTGAATCATTAAGTTCTATCTGCTGGGCCCCAAGGGTCCCCAAAGCCTTGATATCTTTGGAAGCTACTCTAGGACGTAGCCATATAGGGGCTTCCTGCACTGATCATCTAAAAACAAGAAGTGAGACATAGTCCCTACCCCAATACATGGAGTTCCTAGGGTGAACGTGGCGTGGGTATTCAATAAATGCTTTTTAACTGCTTTGTGTCTGGTACTCTAGGTCAGTAAGTGTATCCAAACTGCCAAAAGGCCCTAAGTGAATTTGCCCCTTTGGAGGCTTTTAATGTCTTTGTGCCCAAGTTTGATATAGAATTTAGCGCATCGGACTAGGTCCTTTACTTCAAAATTGATACAGAGCCTCCAACTTCTGTCTGTCACACTTCTTGCTTCTTCCTTCAAAACGATGATGACAATTTCAAATTTTGGATTTTACTGTCTAAAATGTAAGATCACAAAACACCTGGCTGGCTTAGGTGGTGGAGCGTGCAGCCCTTGATCTCAGGGTTGTGAGTTCGAGCCCCACATTGGGTGTAGAGATTACTTAAAATTAAAATCTTGAAAAAAAATAAAAATGTAAGGTCCTGCAGGCAGGGACTGTGTATCTCTTCTTTCTTATTGTAAACAAAATGGCACAAGGAAAGGAAGGGGGATAGATAAAGGATGGACCCATCTACCTCTTTGAAAATCCAGGGGATTCCAGTGGAGACCCCCAAAGTTTTGACAGTGAGGATTCCTGCTTTATGGAATTTTTGATCTATGCATATTTAAAGAAGAGGACACGGCAGACAATGCTAAGTATTTTTACAATTTTCTCTATTCTAGAGGACGTTTTCAACTGAAATGGGGTAGAAAGAAATAATTGGTGTTGATTTTATCCCCTTGAGGAAATCTGAACAGGTCTATGTCATTTTAAACAAGCATGACATACGAAAATTAGGATTTTACAAAAAATAAATTGCAGAGCGATCATTCCATTTACAGAAGTGGAATTCTTTTCAATAACCCTAGAGCATTTTTTAAATGATTTGATTTCTAAAAATCTAGTTTATGTATACTTTTTAGAACCAAATTGGTTGCAAGGGGCAAAAGTAGTTGGAAATTTTGGAAAAGATAGCTGTAGGTGAGTGGGAAGAACATTTCTTGGGGAGTGCAATGAAATCCTCAGCGCCTGAGAATTGAGAAAAGTTTACGCATCTCTTCCTTGCTAATACGGCAGTGGGAGGCGCGGTTGTGGGGTATTTGTGTGGTGTATTGCTTAGGGTATGTCGTGGCAGTAGATCTGGCCTTGACTGGAGTTGTAGACAGTTTTATACTGTGCAGACAATAGGGGTTGGTAGCTACTTATGAGAAATAACAGTTCTATAACTTCATTAGTTTTTCAAATTAGTATCACAGACAGCTCCCACTTTTCACCACTGTGCTTTCTGGAAATAGAATCATAAAGCAGAGAGTTGTAAAGTGTGTCCCATTTTCTTCCAGGAGTAATATCTTAATTGAGACTGTACCTCTGACCATATATTTGAGAAAAAATAAATCATAACTATGACCAACCCGATGTCAGTGGCAAAGATGCAGTAGCCATAATCTTCCACGGTTATTTAAAATAGTAAAATTATACTCTTTTCTATAAAAAGGATATAAATGTATTATACACATTGATTTTACATGCTCTCTAAAGAATATGTTCAGCCAATGAAAAGTTCAACTAAACTATTTCATAAATTTTAGCAGAACTAGCTATACTATGAATTCGTTAAATATTTAATTGTTAATAATTTGGTTCTTTGTATTTAAGAGGAGCTTTGGGGATGATTTCTTTGCCCTAATTCTGTCCATGGTAGTTTTAGTGAACACTTTCTTACGATGAATGTCCCTGGGCCGCATCAGCCTGTTCAGCATCCTCCCCCCCCTCCCCCCCGCCATAAGATACACCTTGATGGGTTATTTGGTGTCTCTGAAATGCTAAAGTTCAGGTTTCTAAACTTGTAAAACAAGGAGACTGAACTAGATTGTTCCCAGGGTTTGCGCCCTTGAGTTTTGTGATTCCGTGACGTCAGCATGCAGGTTGGTTGTAAGGGGGCAAAAGTGCTCAGTGTTTAGCGGATGATAGATGATGGTGATGAGATTTGTCTCCAGGCCCAGAGTTACCCCCTTATGCATTTTCAGGCTAATCGGGGCTGCTGCTGCTTAGCGTTACTCCAAATAAAGGCCACCAGAAAAAACCTGCCCTCCTTCTTGGACTTAATGCTTTGCTGATATTTTGCTGTCATTTGCCTTTACCCTTCACAGGAATGCCTTGAAAACAACCACCAGGTTATTAGTAGAAGCTTTTTCAAAAGTACTTTAAAATCATTTTGCTTTATACAAATATGTTTTAGTGCATCTTAATTGAATGTGGGGGAAAAAAACCACTCTATCTTGAAAAATAAGCCACTTACTCACATTTATAGCAAGCTTAAGGACCTACTTACATTGCAGGAAACTCACATGCCTACTCAGTTATTGGCTTTTTTATTTTACTTTTCTCCCCTAAACTTGTGATTTTGTGGGCATTTATACTAGATCAGTAAGCAAACAAGCATTTTCTTGGGGTGACCTTGTCTTTCATTCATTTATCCTTTCTTTTCCTTCATTCAACAATATTATTGAGTGCCAGAGTGCTGGCCAGATGTATTTTGGATTCTGTGAGTACAGTTGAGAAAAAAAGAGCCAAAAGCCTTGCTTTAATAGAACCTACACTCTGCTGGGGAGCTGGGGGGGGGGGGGGATGGGGATAAACTAGCAAATAAATAAATTTGAAATATGTCAGGTAGTTGGTAAATGCTATGATGGAAAAATAAAATAGGAGCATAGGGAATATAAAGGTAGGGAAATTGCTATTTTATATATGAGTATATAAATATATTAAAGGATTATCCATCTGTATAATTATAATATAGAATGATATAGAGAAGTAGGTAGGGGTTACAGAGGTAGATCAGGAAGGTCTTTCTAATAGTTAACACTGAGGAGGGATCTAAAAGAAGTGAGGACTCGAGCCATGTGTCTCTTTGGCAAAAGGGCTGTCCAGGTAGAGGGAACGGAAAAACACCGAGCGCCTGAGCAGAGTTGGGGGCCTGCATGGCTGGAGCAGGATGAACCCCAGAGAGCTCTGTAACTGTGTGTAAGTGTGTGTGATGGATTGGGAGGTGGGGTCGTGGCTGATCCCGGATTTCAGTGTGATGGGAGCTGTTGGAGGGTTTTGAGCAGAGAAGGAACATGATCTGACTTAGGTTCTACCACGATCACTCTGAACTCTTGTCTACCTGTCCGGAGTGGAGCAGAATCCTTTGTTTCTCTGGCTGGGTGGGATCCTTTGGATTTGGTCCACTAAAGGGGAAGAGTTTTTGAGAAATAGATGGTGCAGGAAATGTTACATATACTGTTGAGTAGACATTCGTGGATCAGATACCTACATTGCAAGAGAAAAAGAAAAAGATAGAAAGATACAAAGTCACCCTTCATGTATCTTATTAATGAACTCCTATCCTTATTGAATTTAAGGTAAAAATTAGTGAATCTGTTGCATCTGTTCCCCCCCCCCCCCCCCCCCCGAGGCATCAAAAAGGCCATTGACTCTGTCTATATGTAAATAGGCAGGTGGTTTTGAGTTCAGCAGGCCCCTTCCCCAGATGGAGCCCTCTCAGTTGGGTTTTAGAGAGGAGGAATTTCTACTTTACATGTTAATTTGGGTTCTTGTGCCACAACGTTGTCACCTAATTTACTTCTCCTCCAGACCAAGACTAAGGCACTATGGTGGGGGGCCAGGGGTGGAGGAGGCAAGAGCCGCTCAAATCCCACAAGATGCCAGGAGGTCAGAGACAGCAGTGCCAGGCTGAGAAATCTCTCCTGTCACAGGGGAGTGTGTACCAAGAATGCTGCCAATTTTCCCAGTTTTCTTTTTGGAACATTTGGTTACTATGTTTTGTTTTGTGTTTCCTCCTACAGTGGTGCATATGGGTACTTAGGAGTAGTACATCAGTTACAGTAATACAGTATCAAAGGCTTTTCCTTGACAAGCACCTGATTAGGAAATGTGGGCAGGGCACGTCTCTGCAGGCAAAACCGCACTTGGTTTTCTTACTAAAATCTCTTGCAAATGCTTAAGATGACACAAAGTTCTACCAAGTTTTAACCTACTCCCAGACTTTTTTGGAAGGACTTTTAAGAGTTTCTAGGAAATTATGCAACAAATATTTGAAGTAGGGCAGCCATGAAGAAAAGCATGATTTATAATATAAACTGAGGTTGTACAGTTCCGGCCTCAGAAAGACGTGGGTTTGCATATCCATTGTGCCATACACAGCTATGTATGTCATCGGCTCACTGCTGATCCCTGAAAGCCTCAGTTTCCTCATCTCTTAAATGAGGATAATAATACCTGCCTTGCCAGAACTGTTCTGAGGATTAAATTTAATAAACTTGGCACAGTGCCTGCTGGGTAGAAATAGTAGATAAATGGTATATTATTATGCATCGTGAAATGAAGTTCCCTCCCACCAAGCTCCATATCAATTAAGAAATAATTTCATGTTTCTAATTTGTATTTGGTCAAGTTAAATAGAGAAAAAGAAACATTATGGAGAAATAATATTCTAGAGTAATTGGTGCCAAAAGAATCCTAAAATAAAAATATAGGTCTTGTTATTAATCCCTTATAACAATCATTTGTAACCATTCTGTGACAGATTTATTGATTACAGCATTCATTTAGAAATGCTAAATTAATGAGAACTTGGCCATTAGTTGTGATAATGGTCTATCATTTTGAGTTTGAACCATGTATACTTATTTGGCCTCTTTTCAAAACAATGATTTCACACTCATTTCTTCTCTTGAAAATGTCCTTATGATTTAGGTCATGCTTTGGATTATGTGAGTAGTATTCCTATAATCCATCATCCAAAATAAACTATGATTCCGGGCTATTTTAAGATTGAGAAACTTCAAACTTTTTTTTTTTTTTTCCAGAAATTGCATAAAGGGGTAACAGAGGCTCCTCAAGCCTCTAATTTATCTTTTTCTGCCTGTGCTTGATTGTTATTCCATATTAAGGTTATTTTCCTTTTAAAATAGCTCTGCACAAAGAGAATATACTGCTAAATACTATTGCAAGGGAATGTTTACAGATGCAAATGACTTCTATTTAAGGAGCTCATGATTAAAACTTGAAAGAATGTGGCACTAGAAAGCATGTGAATAACCTTTGAAAAATCTCACAATAGAACTGAATATGGGATATTTATAATCTGGGATTACAGCTATAAGGATATGTGTGAATATGCATGTTCAATATGCTGCAGAGGACCTCCAACTGAAACATGTTAATTTTACTTTAATTTAGAGAAATTAACTGTTTCATTATTGGGAACCTGTAATGTAGAATGAACTAGAAGGCCAGTGCAGAATACTAGAAGGAACTAGAATTACATTTGCCTGCAACAAGTACACCAGACAGTTTCCACGATGCCATCTTCCTGATAAAGACAAGATATCTTTTTGATAAGTTCTTCACTGGGCCATTTCAATCTTCCGTAGTTGCTTTGAGGCTCCAAGTGTATTTCATTATTGCCCTTTTTTTTTTTTTTTTTTTATTGCTCACAGAGCAGGCTGCTAATAAAATCAGGGGGAAAAAAAAAGCTGTGATCACGGGCAGACCCAGTTTTTCAATCTGTTCCTACCCAGAGAAGATCTGCCCTTTGGGTTCTTGTTGTCAAGACTAACCTTCCGGGGTCATCCAAGAGATCAGTCCAAGTTGCGTGTCTCATTTTGGTGGAAATCATGTCTTTCACCCTCGGGTATACTAGGCAGTCCCGGCTCCTGCCCTGCGTCTGGGTTCTGGAGGATGGTCTGGCGCAGACCCTGGCTCTACAGAACTAATGAACATGTCATGCGCGTCTTGAGTTTTCCAGTCTCTGGCACAGCTGTGGCACTTCCCCCCTGCTGCGAGGCACAGCACGCTGGCCATTTGTTGGCAAGTTCATATTTCACACTGCAGGGAATTGAAATGATTGAACAGACAGAAGAAGAGTTTTATTTGCAGTAGCCTACGTATCCCCAGACTCTGATTTGGCATAAAACATCTGCTTCATGATCTGCTTCAAGGCCAGTTCCTTTCCTCCAACAAAGGTTACGACTTCAGGCAAGCTGTGCTTCCACTGGCAGGAGGAAATTTGCCCGAAGACTTGATTGAGTCAGAATCAAAGCCTCCTGCCACAGAATTTCTTTTTTCAATTATCTTCGAAGAGGCAGCCAGACTTTAAATGTATCAGTATAATAAATGTAATGAAATAAGGCAGACACTCCTTTCCCCCTGTTGCTGTCAAGGGAAGGTGCATATCCAGTTGTGCATCCACACCCGGAAGCCTGTGAGCCTCCCCCACCTACCTGTCAACACACACATACCTTGGCAAGGGCCCATTGGAGGTATGGCCCTTGGATGTGTTTCAGCCCATCAGCATGATAAATAAGCACATGCACTGGATGTACCTTCAGTGTTTACATCTTGCAGATGATAAAAGCAAATTGGCCCGATACTGAAGGTAATTATTACTATTTTTCATAGTGAGGAAGCCTCATATATAGCCTTTGTTTTGTAGTGTGGTCCTAATTACTAATTATATTTACCCGCGTGATTTTGTTGTGCAGAGCCATATTTTTTGTTCAAGACAGTCCTCGCTAGCCTTACAGACATATATACAAAATTAAATCCTGGCATTTTATTATGCTAGAGCAATTAGATGCCATCCTCATAATGAGAAACATGACATCTTCATCGTTCTCCTTTATATTTTCATGTTGTTTTAAAGCAGATATTTACCAGAACTGAATACAGTCTCTCTCTCTCTCTCTCTCTCACACACACACACACACACACACAAACACACCCCTAATTGAATATCTGCATATCTCCAAGGAGTCCTGTGGGTGAAACCATGTATTCATCTTCTTTAGTTCTTAGGCCACTTTGGTTTAAGAGTAAGAACTGTTGCTTTTATGAAGTGCCTTTTTCTATAAAGTCAAAACCTCACAGCAGTGCACAGAAAGCCAATGGTATAAAGGAGCTAAGTAGAGTCTTTAATAGAGAGAGCTGGGTTGTAAGTGTTTTTGTTCCTACGGAGCAGATAGATTTGGCTCCGTCTGTTCCATATTCATAACAAAGGAGCGCACTTACAGGAGGGCCAACTTCCCCGGAGCCGCCTGGTAATGATCTTTTCACCACAATGAAAGCATCTGAACCCAGTGGCTTGGCCCCACGAGAAGCAGCTGGCAGGATTGCCTGTCAGAACCCCGATTTCCTCATAACTCAGGTAGACATAAATTTTCCCAATATATGGAATGAAAAAAAATCAACTGATTTCTCACCTCCCTGCAGCACTGTGTCGTTAGGGAGCTCAAAATACATGAATATAACCTCCCCCCTTCCACGACCACAAAAGATTTGTAATTAGATCGGATGAGGGGAAGTTTGCACTTGAAGTATCTGAAGATATCACAGGGGAGAGGCTATTCTTCAAACTTTTAAGTTGTTTCTATTCAGATTTTCTAATCTTCTTAAAACTGGGGTTAATGAATAGAAATATGAGTTATACCAAATAAGGAAAAACCCCTGTTGAGTTTTGTAATTAGCAAACTTCAAAGTCAATTTCGACTGAGACCTCTTAGATTAAAAAGATAAGTTGACCCAAGAGTACATACTTTTTCTTGCACTAAGCAGAAGAAAAATAGAATGAATTTTTTGCCCAAAATGCTAAGCTATACAAAAAATCTTCCTATTTATATGACATGTAGAGTCAGCATCAAAATGTAAATGATTCCTTAAAACTTAAATAGCACACTGGTATTAATATCATAGCTAGTGGATAGAGTGCTTGTATTTATATGCTAGCTTCACAGATTTCTTAAGAAACAGGAATATATTTTGAAGTATAGTAATCCTTTTCTCCATTCTATGTACTCCTCAAATACGAGAAGCTCCTAAAAAATACATCACTGATTGATTTAATATACTTCCTGTTAAAGTTGTAATTGTAATTTATCAAACCTTTTATTATACATCTTGGTACTATCTATGCATTATCTGCTTGCTAAACTAGGGTTTCTGGCAAATCAAATAGTAGACAAATCTCTCAGAAAGTTTGCCGCAGCAATAAAGTGGACAAGGTTTTCATCTAGCTTTGGAATTGCTCTGTATTTTAGCAAGAGGAAATATAAAAGTAATATTCACAGAGTGAAAAACATAGCCAATCAATCTGTGAAGATCTCGGGTTCCTACAACACCCTGGTTCTGTTGGTTATTTTTTGTAATGTGTGGACCTGAGTATTTCTGCTGTATTCAGTTTCTACTTGATTGACTTATTCATTCCTTTAAAAATGCTTTTTGTGTGCCTGCTTTGTACCAAGCACTATATTAGGTTTTGGAAACACTGTGGTGTATTAAAAAATAGTTATTGCTCCTGGAGCTTACAGTTTAATTGGGAGATAGACGATAAGCCAGGAAACAAACAAATCTCTAACTGCCAGTTACACGAGGACCTATAAAAGGAGCTAGATGCAGTGACAGAGAAAAATAGAGAAGACAGCTTTCAGTCGGGTGATCATGGAAGGCCTCCCTTGGGAGGCAGCATTTGACCCAGGGCCCGAAAGGAAGTCTCAAGTGTGAGTTTTTGGTTGCACAGAAGATAGTTTATGTCCATAGGAAAGACTATTTAAAGGGTTAGTTTGGATTTCAAATTTGATATTTGACTTATTAAAATAACAAATTTTAAAAATCTGTAAAATTTCAAATGTAGCCTATTCAAATTAGTTTATACATCTTACTATTTTTTATGTAAGTCTAGAAAATTTAAATATTTAGCTCCATTTACAAACTTGGCTCATTAAACTCCTTTAACCACTAAAGATAAAACATACTCTCTTGGCTTTTTATTTATTTTTAATTGAAGTACAATTAACATACAGTGTAATATTAGTTTCAGGTGTACAATAGAATGACTCAGCGATTCTATACATTAGTCAGGGCTCGCCACGATAAGTCTTTCCTTTTTAAGAACTTAAATTGTTTAACTATAAAACCTTCCCAAGTATTTAAGTAATTCTTATCATAATTTAAAATGAAACATATGTTTTAATTCTGGTAAATGTTTTAAAACTGTATGTAAACCTAAGATGTCATTTAGTCAAAAAGTCTAAATCAGTTGCTCCATTACATATTTTAGATTGGAATTCCGTGTCTGACCGGTTCCTCTGAATGGCCAAAGCTGTCACACACTTTGAAAGCATTCAGGTTTCACATTCTCAGATGCTTTTTTTCCACAGACAAAAAAATACTAGGTGTATGGTTTTGATGCCCTTAAAAATGCCTCTACTTAGTTTTTAAACTCAGCCGTGTGCCTAAAGTACAGCTATATCCCTTAACACAATTTTGAGATTACGTGTCATTTAGTGTTTGAGGTACCTTAACTTGCCAAGCCTTCTTAATGACTAGAGGATTTCAGCGAGGAAGGCTTCAGTCTTCACCTCTGATTACGATGGCCCAGTGTCACTTTTCTGTCCTTAAAGGAGCTTGAGGTCACCGGATTCTCGAATTGCTCTGCCTTTATTCTCCTATTTCCTGGTGGGGCCTGCAACTCCTACCCAGACTGGAGATTCTGCAGATCTTTGGCTCCAACAATGCCCACATTCCTTTCATTTGCATCTTATCTCTTGGCCCACACACTTGCAGATATAACAATAATACACACTTGACTTTGTGTGTCCCCAGGTTTGGGCTCTTTGGTCACAGTTTCCAAGATGGTTCCATAAGAAGCAGCCAGCGGAGAGGAGGGAGGAGCCTTCCAGGAAAAGGGATTTTTTTTTCCTTGACCCGGCTTCCCCATTTTCTTTTTTATTCTAATCCTGAGTTTTCATTCATGTTTGGTCAAGGGCTTCACAGATTTTTGTTGCCTCTAGACTCATTCTCCAAAGCTTTATGGAACACATGTTCTGAACAAAGCAGTAGAGTCCGGGGCACTGAGAACCCAGCAGTGCTCCTGCCTGCAGGGGCTTCTCAATTCCAGTAGCAGAGATGCAGTGTTAACAGCCAGTGTGTGTAAGACACAACAGGATGGGGGACGTGCTCTTTATTACCTGATAGACACAGGTCCATGTCAGAACCCAAAAGAGGGGTTTTTGTGTTGTAGGAACGGGGAAAGAGCTCAAGTGGCCCGAGAGAGGGGGGGTTTTGAGAGGCAAAGGAAAAAGGTCACATGAGAAAAGGGAGACAGGGAGGTTCTGGGAGGGAATGCTGTTGGGACTAGCTGTTAGTGTGGATTAAAGCAAGGAAGAGTGGGGAGAGTTAAAGAAGGAAATCAAAGTTGGGGCAGACGGTGAAAGACCGGCAACTCTGCTGGTCTGCACGGTGCCGCCCGGCAATGCGCAGTCAGTAACTTTCCTGGAAAGGGTCCTGTTACCTAGAGACAACTAGAGCAGACCAGAACTTAGTCCCTCCTATCCATTAGCTTTGATTTTATTCAACATTAAAACCTTCATCGAGGAAAGCGTTTTTGGTGTGAAATGAAATGTGCCGTCCTGGTACCTAAAAGACTTCCTCTTTGGTAGAATTTAGCTTTCTTTCTTTTTTTTTTTTTTTTTTTAAGATTTTATTTATTAGAGCGCTCTCGAGAGAGCACTAGTGGGGGGGAGGACAGAGAGAGGCGGAGAAGCAGGCTCCCCACCCTGAGCAGGGAGCCCTACATTAGGGGCTTGATCCCAGGACCCCAGGATCATGACCTGAGCCAAGGCAGATGCTTAACTGACTGAGCCATCCAGGTGCCCCGAATTTAGCTTTCTAAAGAGGGAACATGAATTTCTTCAGGCCTCTAGGGTTCTATGGGGCCTGCTACCCAAATGAATACACCCTGCCCAGATGCTTAATCTTAGCTCCAGAAATAGCAGACATCGGGAGAACATGGCCTACTGGCTAAGAAAAACAAATCATTGACATGTGTAAATAGATATTTACCCAAATATGATGCAAAAGAATATTGAAGACAGGCCCAGGCACCCTTCGCAGCCACA
The DNA here is from genome assembly GCF_004348235.1 of Phoca vitulina. Lineage (NCBI taxonomy): Eukaryota > Metazoa > Chordata > Mammalia > Carnivora > Phocidae > Phoca > Phoca vitulina. The sequence continues at coordinate 25,411,307 of NW_022589709.1, forward strand.
CACTACCCCTGGCCTGGTGTGGGCCAGGTCTCTCCTCGGGGCTGCTCTCAGTCAGCGCCAGGCTTCGCCCCGCTTCTGTACCCAGCTTGCTTGCTGTTCAGCGGGGCCTCATCTCCGGTCGGTGTCCCTCTACTATAATAGCACCGTCACACTCCACGTGGATTGAAAAGAGAACTCACAGAATCTTAGCATGATTTTCTAAAGGAACAGGTCATCCAGTGCCCTTTCTAATTCTCTGAACTCTCACCCCTGCCAAAGTGCACATCCTCACACAAAACCCCTTCACCCCCCACGTCCGCCTCAGAGCTATGGTAGAATGCAGTTTTTCTCATTTAGGCTACAAATAAAAGGTCACACTTGTCCCCCTGGGTGTCCTTATGATGAAGAACTTGATCACCACTATCCATAACCTGGTTCCTCCCCTTTCTGTAAATGTGTGCTCAGAACTGGGGTCGGCTTGCTAAGGGAAATCCCGGAGCAGAGGGAGCAGGACGGAGCTCATGCCATCAATGTGTAGACGAGTGAACTGATATTCTAGATCTAAGGGGATCTGTCACCTGAGTTTCCAAGTGCAATATGACAGTCTACTGCCCCTCTAAAGTAGGTCAGACTTAATTTTTTTTTCATAGGGAAAGAGAGGCCCAGGTAGGTTTAGCAGCTGAGAAAGGCACCACAGACAGCAGAGTAGGTGGACCAGGGAGAAAATTCAGATCATCATTATGCATGTATTCAAACCACTAAACCTTGTCCGTTCCCAGGCCCCTCATCAGGGAAGATAAGGATGATAGTGGTTATGAAAGCTTCAGAGAAATAATAGCTTGTATCCAGGAGCTTCCTGTGAATTGTATTAACTTGATGATTTATTAGTAATTTACTGTCTTGCTATGTTTAGTGCTATAGGATAACAACACTGTTGCTGTTAATACTGTATAAATGAGTAATGGATTTGTGGCTTTCATTGCTTACCAGTTAACAGAAACCCCAATAACAGACCACAGAGGTGGCACAAGGAGCTTGTGGAGAAGGAATAGTATAAAGAGCTCCTCTCTGGGATTCTAAGAATTCTACCTTTTGTCTGAGTTTTGTTTTTTTTTATTACCTTTATTATGTGGCTTCTAGCTGAAGAAGAGTTTTTGTGAGTGAACCATTCTGCATATCTGCATTATACTTATTATACTGCATTATACTTACCTGGTACAGCAGGCAGAATTCACCAAAATCACCACAAACAAGAGAGAAGGAACTGCCCGACCTCAATGACCTGGGCCAGTCATTTCAATAGTGTGGCCTCAGGCAAGGCCAGGTCTCAGAAAATAGTTTTAACACTGTTTAGAACAGGAGGCTTACTTTTCCTAACTGTTCATTGATTTTTTTTTTTTTGAAATGTAAAATATCCAATAAGGAACTTAACAAAACCTTAAACACAAGGAAATATAGTTAACAATTAAAATGCTATCTAAATATTATCTTGCTTTTCTGTGTCTATGTGGACTGGATTGTTGCAGTCACATCATGGCAGGAGATAAACTTAGGCTGACATAATTTTTTCTTAAAAAGAATTAGAAATGTTTCTTATATAGAGGATGTTTTTAAAAGCATTCTTTGAGGGGTGCCTGGGTGGCTCAGTTGGTTAAGCGACTGCCTTCGGCTCAGGTCATGATCCCCGAGTCCCGGGATCAAGTCCCACATTGGGCTCCCTGCTCAGCAGGGAGTCTGCTTCTCCCTCTGACCCTCCCCCCTCTTGGGTTCTCTCTCTCTCTCTCTCTCTCTCAAATAAATAAATAAAATCTTAAATAAATAAATAAATAAATAAAAGCATTCTCTGAAACCCATGTTATTTTTTGGTCATGCCTTAATAGACCTTACGGTCTAAGGGACAGGTCATACCCTCTTGAATAAAGCAGTAGGAACAAGTTTGTTGTCCCTGAGCTTTAAAAGGCAAGTAAGAGTTTGCCCACACTTGAAATAAGTGTGTACAAAAGCAGGATAATGTCCTATTTGTTTTCCTAGAAATCAGTGGAAAGAAACTTGTCCTCAGCCATTTATTTGAGGTTGCTAAGAAAAAATAATTGATCTACCGAGGCTTAGCCCCTGGAATTTAAATAATACTTAAGTTAGCATTTGCAGTGAGAATTTTGCCTGAGGGGGTAGAGAGCAGGCAGAGGGGGAGCAATGGGTGTGATGGGTGGTACCTCCTATTTTTCTCTTTTGTCTGAGGCTGCACAGCTGGAACTAATTTTACTTCCCTCTCCCTGAACTTAATACTCTAATTATTTGTCCCTGTTACAGTTCCCTGGTGTTGAAACCCAAGTTTTAGCTCATGGAGTACATGAGCTTATTATATAGTGGGAAACACCCCTCTTCCTTTCCTAGTTGTTTTTTTTTTTTAGAAAATCCCCAGAGCCCAATCAAAGAATCTAATATTTACATGATATTTTAAGTTTCCTCAAGGCTCCTACCTTTACTGGGTAACCTCTTTTACAAGTGTTACATCTGCGGCTTTGACCTTAACGTGCCAGTGATTTAAGTCTTGAGACACGGCTGGCTCGGAAAGATGAAATATGTGCGCATCTGTAACCAGCTCCTGTAGTTGCTCTTAGGACAGAAGAAACCTGGGGCCAAGAGCAGGTTATGCAAACACGTGAGTTTAAATCTCAAAAGGTAGGGCGGCGAAATGTATTCCATCCTAACTAGTCCTTTTGTTCTTGATATGAAAATTAGGTGTTCTGCTGCTCTGCTTTTTAAGAAAGGGCAGATAGCCAGTTGCAAATTGTGGCTGGGATATTCTTTCCTCACAAGAGGCCTAACGTTTAAGACTTTTTTCTGTAAGTCTGGTAACCATTTTCCAAGAAGCCCATATGGCTTGGGTGAATCTCTATCCTATACCCACCACTTCTTCTGTTCCCCGCCCTCCACCCACATATACAAAATGGATTTTGATTCATTATGTTCTAGAAGACATTTTCAGTAGTACCGTTTCTTGAAACGGGCTTTACTTCTCGAGCATTTATTGTGAAAGGAATATTAATGCTTAAATCTGCCGTCGCCTGTCTAATTTGCATATATCTGTGTTGTGTGTTAAACTACATGAAAACCTACAGAGAAAAGACTAGGCTCTGCTAACAACTAATAGCCTATCTTTTCTTTTGACTTGCACAAATTGAGAAATATTGCCTGTGGCAAACATAATGGAAAACTGCATTTTTAATGCTCCCACACACACTCATTTCTTTAAAAAGAAGAAAGTGGCCGACTATTCTTAAAAATAAAACTTCTCGGGGTACCCAGACTAGACTGGCAGGGGACACTGTAAAGGAGAAGGATTTTGGCTTTTGGAATGAAGATTTGGGGATGAATAAGGTTCGCAGATATGTTGAAGTTGACTAACGGGTATGGTATTGGGCTTAAAAATACGGAGAAAAAAAAAAATACAAGGGCATCAACCCCACCTGCTAAGCTTCTGGTTCTTCATGAAGAGGGACGTTTGCTGCCTTGCCTACTTTTGAGTTGCTTGAAATCTCAAAATATTTGTATTTCATGTAATGCCTGTGTATAAGATAATTGATTCAAGTTTCTCGATACGGAGAGAAGCTTTAACTTATTATTACAGTCCTTTTATTTCACGTGTTTTAAAGCTCCCCTTTATATTCTCTTTTTCCTGTTTGAGGAAGGGCATTCTGTCTTAGGATCTAAGTTTACATTTTCTATCAAAGCTCATTTAAGTTCACCCAGCAACTTGGGAGTTAAAGTGAGACATCGTGATAATTGCACAGAGCCACACAGGTTGGCTGCATTAGCAAAAACAAACTAAGTGGCCTGGGAAGGAAAATGAAAACCCGTTTTCAAGTGCTGGAGTGAAAACAAATACATACATCCTGTAGTATTTCTTCAACAGCAGTTTATAATTACTTCTCTTCAAGGCCTATTTTAAGCAGACTTAGAACAGTAGCTTGAAAAGTAAGCTAGCTAGCAATCCAGTTCTGTAGACATGGCGGCGGAACAAGAAAAGAGCGGCCCCGTGGGAACCAGGGCCTGGTGGTCCTTCTGAGAGTACGCCCCAGTGCCTTAGTCTTTAGGCCTCCCTCAAGTCGGCCATGGGAAGCCTTTGATGGCACAGAGGTGTTTTTTATACAGCACTGTATCATTTAGCTGTTGAATTACAAATTACCCCCAAATGTGGGGCTAAGCCATTTAGCATTCACAGTTTCTGCAGGTCAGGGATCCAGGGGTAGTTCAGCTGAGTCCTCTGGGTTGGGTCTCCCACAAGGTGACAGTCCTTTAAAGGCTAAGCATTCACTTTCTAGTTCACTCACACCAGATCGTTAGCCAGTTCAGGTCCGTGGGCACTCTTGGCTGGAAGTTTCCCTCAGTTCCTTGCCACCGGCCTTCTGGGTTGAGATTCTCACACTACAGCACCTTGCTTCATGAGCGAGAGAGGGAGACAGCAGGCGAGCGAGCGCTAGCAAGAAAGAAGTCCCAGTCTTTTGCAACATAATTCTAGAAATGAAATCCTCTCACACTGGCTGTATTCTACTCATTAGAAAGCAAAAAACTAGGTCCAGCCCACTCTCAAGTGAGGGTAACCGGAGGCAGGTCAGAAGCTACCTATCAAAAACGTGATGCCATCATATTCTTGGCACGTCCGACTAATAAGCCTGTAGTGAATGAACTGTGACATGAATATTGTGTATATTTACAATGCTGAATACAGCTTATGGAAGTACTGATTTGGGGGGGGCATGGAATGTGGTCCCCTTTATGTATCAAATTGGCTGAAAAGAGCTGAGCTGAGCTTACCTGACCCCGGGAGACCAAGGAAAGAGGTTTTCAGGAATGGCTGGAGTCGGGGTGCCTGTCTGAGGTCATGGAACGGAGTGAAGTTAAGCAGCCCTCATGGCTTTATTAGGATGATACCCTAAACACAGAGACCAGAGGGCCCTCACATTATATTTCATTATGTGTTGTGAGGTTTTGATTGGTACTTTGCGGATCATTAGGGGGAAGGGACCCTGTGGTTGGATTTATAAAGTTGCTATTAAGATCACGGAATGGGAGGTTGTACTTGTGTTAATGGTCCCGTACCCCTACTGCCAGCTTCTGGACTCCAAATGTACATTTTCAGCAGTAAACTGTATAAAGGGATATGGATTTGGATTATGAGACAAATGGCTAAGACAGGAGTTGCATTTCACATTTTAATTTGACAAATTCTGTTAGAAAATCCATGCATGTTTATGGGAAGAGTTCAAGTCTAGGTTTTCTTTACCTGTTGCAGGTAAGCTCCTGCTGCCTTTGGTTGCTGAAGCTCCAGTGTGGGAACTTAGGGAGGAAATGTTTTAATTCTTTTGTCCCAGTTCCTATTGATTGGCTTCTGCAGGCTCTGAAGCCTCGATAAAATTCCCTCTGATAGACATGTCTGGGACATCCTCCCCCTCCCGGACCAAGCTAAGTCCATGCAGACCTCAGTTACCGCAGCGATCCCTCATGTGGCTCATTCACGTCCCCAGCTGGAGTAAGCACAGCACAAGGACAGGAGCCGTGTATCTGACACACCTTTGTACCCCTGGTACCTAACAGGGAAGCCGAGCATAGCAGGAATTTTAAAGCTTTTGAACGGATGGGTGAAGTGGTTAGTAATTATGATCAGTTTTCAAATCTTCCCTGTTAATTTTCTAAGGAAAGTAGCATAACAAGTAATAAAATTTGTTTTAACTAAGATAGTGTTGGTCATTATAAACTGGTGTGGCTCTAGAATTATAGGGATATTACCTACACTCCTGAGACAAGCCAGGCACATTTTCAGTTTTCTACTCCCTCGTGTCCATCTGCAGCTCTTAATTGATCCTGGGAGGATTTTCTTTGTAACCTCACTTGTGTGACTGTTACATTTTTCAATTCCTCTGTTATTTGCTGCTCCTAATGCTTGGTCCACTGCTTTTTGTTTACTTGTGACTGGTAAAGCACTTTTAAGATTACTTTAGATCTTCAAATATTACTAATTAATAATCCTAAGTGTTTTGTTCATTGTACAAAGGCATCCTACATTTGTCATCCCGGGGGCCTGGGGTTAAGAAACCTGGAACATAATGTGGAATAAAGCCAGACTCTTACTTTTTAAAATCTTGCATAAAAACTTTTTATGCTTTGCGGTTTGATTTTTGTTTCTTGGTGTGGTAAATGAGGAGCCCAAGTTATACTGCCCTGGCCTGACCTACCCTCTCAGGTTAGCTGTAGGGGTTAAGAATTGATTTCATGAGCTCAGCCCAGAGGTTGTGGAGTTAACTGATTTAATGTCACCTGCACTGTGTACTCACATTATATGTTTTTATTCTTTGTTCATGAGTTTTTCTAAGGATTAGAGTATAAACAGTATAAAGTGTCAGTCATGTTATAGTTAACAGCTTTTCTGGTGATAGGAGAGGAAGAAGTCATGGAGAAGTGAGATAGGCGAGAGAGGCTTTTATTTTATTTAGGTACATTATATTTTTATGTATGTTTATATTTTATGATCTTAATTTACAGAAGGCTGTAACTCAGCCTGGAGCTAAAGCTAACTGTCCATCTCTCAGAGCTGGTGAGGGAACTCTCCACAGTTTTTCCTAAAGAGAGCTTATCATTTGTTGCTGTTCGGTTATTCCAGTGCGCCCTACACTGATTTTTATGTACTGGACTTACAGGATTTCTGCTACCTATAAATCTGAAAGACCTGTAAAAATTCCCAAGAAGTACCCCCACTTGATGTGGCCATGAGCCTACTGTATCTTGCAGTGTCTTTGGTACAATCCGTTCTTGCATGGGGCAAATCGAGTTCACGCTCGAGGCTCAGGCTCCTAGGGAGTTCATCTCAGCTCAAAAATCCACAGAATGGCAGTGTAAATATCCATGTGTCACTTTTTCACACCACCTCATGTGAATAATGAGACATAAACTATCTCAAGAGCCGTGGTTTTCCTAATGAATTGGAGTCACCTGTGTGTACTGTGTTTGTGACATGCACATTTGCAGTCGGGGTCCACAGGAAGGACAGCGTTTCCTGGATCCAACCACAGAGTGCAAATACTGTGCCCTAAATAACACACTAGTTACTGTAAATGTCAGTAGAGGGGGTTTTTCCGACTTTGATTTAATGAAAGCCTACAGCAAAGCCAGCTGTTAGCACTTCTTAACTGCTGGTCAGAGGGGCGAGGGGGAGGGGCAAAATCCTCTTTTCTGTATACTTTAGTCTTAGAATTAAGAGGTTTCAACAGGTGTTGAATAGCGACACTAGGGGTCCTTTACAGCTTGATATCTATCTTTTAGGTGGTGAATTTATAAATTTCCCAGCACAGGGATCCTGGAGTTACCGGAGGAGATTCATGTAAAATTAGTTTAGAGTTTGCATCTCAAATCCCCTCACCTAAGAAATAAGCATTTTCATTGTCTGGGCTCCCACGAGGAATAGCAGAAGATAAAAATAAAGGAGAGAGAAAGCGTACCAACCGCGGGTCCTGTCTTTGTCACTGCGGGTGTCTCACCAAACTCACTGTAAGCCTCACTGAGAGTTTTTGTTGTTGTCATCTGCATTTTCTGAAGAAACCACTTGAGGCAAACACACGGGGAGGAAACTGTGCAGCACTCCTTTATCATTTTTGTCCTCTCTAGAATGCCTTTAGTAAACGGATGAGATCGTTAAGGGTCTTACCGCCCATGGAAATCCCTTTGACATTATGCTATGTGTACTGAGGGGAGATAATCTTTCCAGCGCGGAGAAAGTTTACAGTCTTATTATCTTGAAGAGAAGAAGAAAGTTTCTTCCTCAAATGAATTATAACTTGAAACATGTTATGTTATGTTTTGGTAAGCCCACTTTATTACTTCCATCCTTCTCTGTGGCAAATTTTTTAAAAATAAATGTACCATTGCACCGTAGTGCTTTCTCAATAGCATATTGTACTTGTAATATAGCATGATGGAAGTTGCTGGGCTCAGTTTAGTCCTATAGAATGCAGAGCCAAGTTCTGAGTAAAACCTCTAATTGAATTACCTGCAAAGCACTGACAGACAGGCTTTCAGGACAGACAAAGCTTTGCTTTCCCCAGCAAAAATAGGTCATGTTTAAGTTGGCCTTGTAACTATTTGTTACTGGTTTTTGCCAGCACTTTCACCTTGGGCCCCTTTTCCTGCAGGAGACGGGGAGTGGCTCTGTGACTGCCGGCCGGAGGGCTCAAGCATTATCTTCTTATTTTCGAGAAAATTGATAACAGATCAAGTTAAATGGAAGAGCCTTTGAAATAAAAATCCCAAGTATTTTTCTGTAGATTATACCAACATTCTTGCATGAGTCTTTACTGTACTGAAAAGAAAAGCCAGGGACAGGAAAATAGCCCTTTCTAGCATTCTTTATCAATCTGAAAAGTGTTTTTGTTTTTAACTTCTGGGAAAAATTAGAGTATGCTCCTGTAGTTCATGAAAGAATGTCTTGTAGAGCGTTTGCATTTGAAAATGAAGAATAATCAGTTGTTGCTCTCTCCTTTCTTTCTCTTTTTGTCTCATCCACAGCCTCTGCAATCCCAGATAATGGCAGAAGGTCCTGTCTAAAGCTCAAAGTCTTTGTGAGACCAACAAGTAAGTTGACTAGAATGAGCTTCAGAAGGTGGCTTCACCGCGCATGCTTTATCGTGTGGTCTGGTTCACCGCGGTACAACTTTTTTTACTGTTAAATCCTGTGTGGTACCTGTTTTGTATATCAGCATCCATGTTTTAGTTTTCATCATATTTTTTCTCATCATTCTTCATGATGCTTTTATTTTGAAGTACACAGCAGTTGCTAACTTGTTGTTTCTTAGACTGTTGTACGTGCACAGCAAATGGGAACAATATTGGCATTTGGATACATGCCATTGATTGTAAAACAATCTCTACATAAATTAAAGGAGACAATAGAGAGAAAGAAAAAAAAGAAATGGGAGTTTAAGGGTGTCTTCACTAACATATTTGGCTGTTATCTCTATTTTTGTTATAGATAGCTGTATGAAAACTATAGGTGTTCATGATCGTGTTTTCGATGTTAACGACAAAGTAGAAAATTCATTAGAACCAGCAGGTTAGTATGCTTAGAGACTCTTCTTTTAACAAATGCATCTCTCTTTGGTGCTTCCGTACTTTTTTTCCTTTCTTCTCCGCATGTTTGCATGTTATAGTTGCTCTGCTTTTGCTCATTGCTAGCGATGCTAATATTACTTATATTCTACCTCATTCCTCCAGTATCTTTGTCTAATGCATGTTAGATAAAATATGACCTTTCTTTTTTGGACATGGGTTTGATATAATGCAGTATCCTAACATAGAAGCCCCATCAGAATGCTAAAATCTCACTGCTTTTTACCATATCCTCCGAGCATGCTGGTGAATCACTGTGAATATTAATGGCTCTGTTTTCATCGAAGACAGAAAAAAAAAAAATTCTATTGTTTATATTTTTATATTATGTCCAGTAATTAAGACTATTGCACAAAATAGCAGCTAACTCAACGTATTTAATTTTCTCTGGCAATTCACATGCATCATTGAACTGATCTAAAGACCTTTAGTACATCTCAGATATTATTTGTGCTATTGATATCAATAGCAGTTGGTCTGGAGAAGTGCAATCATGTTGCCTAACACCACAAATTCACACACGTGTTACTCGCACAAATGAATCAGTAGTCTGTCCAACCAAATGTGATCCTTGACTGCTGAGGCAAAATAAGTATTAAGGAGAAATTTTTTTTTCTACTCCTACGTTCCACACACCCAAACTTTCCCGTCACTGAAGAAACCTAAAACCCACACAAGCACTCATTGAAACATTTACACTGTAGTGTACTGTGGGTGAAGTGGCCCTGTACTATCCATTTGGTTAGAAATTCAACTAGACACTAGGATAGGAGCTCTCTATCCACTGTGCACTGAGGACCGTGCCTTGATGCCCCTGTATACCTACCTTCCTGTGGTTTCCTCTCTTTGCCCTACCTGCTTGAGATCTTGACTGGTTTCCTTACCCAACTCCCGCATCCATCTCAAAGCTTAATGGAATTAAAATGATTTCTTCTTCACAGAAAGATGTGAGCCCCCCCCCCCAACCTTATGTGAACAGAGATTTTTTTTTTTCATCTATTTGTAGCAGCACTTCTCTTTTTTATGGCCCTAGAAATTAAAGGGTTGTGAAGTCCACTTTATCTTTTGAGTATTGTTACTAGGACATAGCCAGGGAGCCTTAGGGAAACTTACCCTGAGTAAATGCGGTGCTTCAGGCATACAATAGCTTTCACATTGTAACTGACAGGAAGAGTTAGAAAAACAAGAATGCTTGGGGAAAAAACCTAAGGCAGGCATCTTACCCCAGCACAAATGGGAGGTGTGTACAATAAAGCTCTGAGAGGCCTTCTTGACTCCCCAGGGATCAGTTAGCTGCTTTAGAAAGTTGCAAGGAATGAGTGCTGACATGGAGATATTTTAATTGAGTCCTGGAAATCTGGAAGCATTACTGGGACTTTTCAAAGTACCAGACTCCTTCCAAAGCTCAAAGACTTGGTCCATCTTAGGATCTTTGAGTTAGATGGTCTCTCCTAAGGCCCACAGAGTCTACACTTTCCCCTTGATAACTGAGACTTGCCCAGGCCTCATCACTAGTAAGAGACTGATCCAGGTTTAATATTCAAATTTCTTGACTCCCATTCCAACATGAGTAGAAAAGGAGGATTCTCTTACCATTAGTAGACACGTAGATCTTCATAAAGAGAACTTTATTGGAAATTTAATAAGTCATGTGTAGAATGACGGACCGAGTTAGGCGTGTTGTAAACGTAAGTTATCCTGAATTACGATTTTTTGATGCAAGTTGTGGTAGAATGTAGGCATATCTTTCCAATAATCTTTTTTCCAGGTAAATTCCATTGCCTATCAAGAAAGCAAGAGGCTGTTTAGAAACAACAGATTGCATGTTTTTCTTGGTCATCAAGAGATACACTGAGGACTATTCTGACACTAGGAAAATTACCTTTGAATTCAACTAATGATAAAATGCAAGATATTAAGATGCATTCGTACGTGAGCATATGTCACTGTCTTTGGGAAATAGGCTCTTTTTCCCTGAGCATTTAAAATCCTTGATGGCTCCCAAATCTATGCACATAGAACTGATGGAAGTTTGCAGAAGTCTGATAGAATGTGGTGTGTGTGTGTTGGGGAGTGGAAATGCAGGTGCACATGCATGGGTACATAGGCAGGAAAAGCTCCTCCAGTCAGTCAAGACTGTATTTACAGGCTTTCTTGTGAGCATCTTCGCTAAAAAAGTAAGACGAGGTTGAGCTACCATCCCTGGCTGTAGGAATGCAATAATAAATTCGAGTACTTTGTCCTATTCCTCACAAAATTCAGTCAGACGTGTGGCTTTACACCCACCGCTGTGTTGGATGGTGGAGTATAGACCTAGACTTTAAAAATCCGGAAAGCCTGAAAGGATTCCACTGCATGTTCTCGGCAATGTGTACTAACTCACCTGTCTTTGGAATGTATTTGTCTTTTTTGTTTGCTTGCACACTCTGCCTGCCAGTTTCCTATCATCAGGGATACAGGATGATCTCAGGGCAGACATATGCCACAGAATATGCTCCAAAATATTGCTAGTGTTCTCTCAATTAACCATTGAAACCCTCAGACTGTGGAATCCTGGAGGCAGGAGGCAAGACTTGATTTGGTTTCTGAGGAGGAATATTTTCTTCCTTCAAGCCACATTTACCATCATGAGTCTTAGGAAGTCTCTGATGGTTAGATATAATTTCCACTGGGCGAGATTTTGCTTATGAATTCTTCCTTAGGATTCTGAAATTGCTCAGATTTACCCAAATGACAGCTAGTTTCTCATTTTGCTTCTCAGGGGCCGTAGAATCTTCCAACATTGAGGCCCTGTTAGAATTGAAGGATGCTTTGTAGAATCCTGAGCCAGGACCAGCATGTTACAGAGAGCAGAGAAGAACTGTATGGCCCTAGTGGGACAGATTTCCCCCTTTGAGGGTAAAATGACACTTACCGGCTGGTTGCTTAGAAGAGGGTTACTCTGAAAAATCATCCATGATTAGAAGACTGAAAAGTACACGTAACCTCATGCTTCACTTGTATGAAAAACGAAAGCTTTCCTCCTCTCCGTGTCCCGCAAGGTCATTCACCCTGTCTTGCGCTGCCTGGAGCAATGGTTAGCCCTTGCTGAGCATCCTGGAAGGACAGGGAGGCATCTCGCCCTCCAGTTCACACTGACTACCTACTTAGGACTGGAATAACTTTTATCAGTACACATCCAGACTTTACAAGGAAGAGGATTGGGTAATTTGGTAGTAAAAATAAGATGGAGAAGAACCCAAGAGCTGATGTAATTTCAGGTGTATAAATATAAATGGTATTTCAAAATGAAATCTGGAAGGAAGCCTCAGGGTTTATAGTTTTTACAAATTAAACCCAAAGCACTCTATTATTCTGATTGACAACATATTGATGCTCTTAAGGTGATCTGGATTTTAATTTCAGGGCTCTTCAGGGCATTTATATCTAATTCCTGTTACCTCCAGATCGAATACATTTGCCAGGCTGAAGAAGAACAGAGAGAAGCGACCACAAGTAGTTGGCACCACGGGGGTGGGGGGGGGGGGGGTTTTATAGTTTTTCCTCTGCATTCCTTTAACTTTGCATTCTTGCTCCCTAACCTTCTCTCTAGTCTTTTAAGCCGATCGCCACCCCACACAGGTTTGCTCAGGTCCAGGGGAGGGGAGCAAATCAGACACAGGAATGCAGCAGCTTCTACGGGAGGACAGGCAAAGAGCACTCCAGGGCAGAAGCCTTAACACGGAGCAGATAGATCGCTTAGCTCATACTGGGAATGGATGTGATAAACAGAGATAGCCTACCTGCACATATCCGAAGCAGGGGCCAGCCCGTGCACCTGCAAAGTGGCCACTTTCAGACAAAGGATAGGGAGTGTGACGATACATAGTGAAAAAGAAAGCATCCTTATTGTGACATGTGGTGTGAAGATATAAATGAGTTTGAACTCAACGGTCCATTAAGGGGTTCTAAGTGGGTCATGTAGGGATACTTAGGGATTATCCTTTGAGGTCTACAAAATTGAGAAACCTCACTAGAGTCTCACTTGTCTCCACTCTCTGACCGTTGAGTGAATATAAGATGACAGTCTCCTGAGCTTTTACAGGAAGGTCCCCTGATGCTGAAATAAAAATCTACCACTGAACCCCACCCTGGGCCCCAAGAACATGTGGTTCAGAGAACATGTAGTCTGAAAGCACAAGTTAAGCCAGGAGGAAGGAAGAAGACCGGCAACACTGGAGCAAAGCATGGCTCGTAGGCAAGACTCCCATCTATCTTTGGGTACTAATTGCTGCAGAGTTCCTGTTTCAAAGTTAAGCCTGTTAATCATGCAGATCAGGAAGGCTATCCAAAGTCAGAGGCAGCCTGGTAGAACACTTTATAGCTAAATAAAAGAAGCTTACCTCCCTTAAGCCCTTTTATTTAGAGGAAAATTTGCATCCACGCCGATAATTGATGTGCCAAGCTTCAGCCTGATAAAAATAAAAATAGTTAAGTTCAAGTAATTTAATCCTGGGGATACAGGGTTTGGAATGGAAATAGCACCATCATTGATTCCCAATTGTAGGCAAACTAGTGGGCACCACTTACTGAGGTCTAGTGGGCATTACGTATAGTTAATTGAAAATGCCGTTCTGGCAAAAAATAAATAAATGCGGTTTTGGCCTTTAATTTTTCTTAATTGAAAATTTATGTAGGTAACCAACCACCAAACATTCAACACTAATCCCGTGAAACAGGTGCAAAGAGAAAAACGGGCAGCCCCATTCTGATCAACCACTAACATGCCAATGTAACTACACACACACACACACACACACACACCCACCAACATGTCACTTGCTTCTCCATGGCATCTTGGGTTGAAAAGGGACCTTCAGACATCTCGGCTTTGTGCAAGGTGTGTTTGCTAGCAAACCAAAGTAGTAAACACATACCAAAGGTTACAGTCTATGTACAATTTTTCCCCTCAGTTTTTAAGGAATGTAATAATATTGCTGAAAAAGTCCAATTTTCTCTGCTTCTCCTTTGTTTGCTGTAAATAATGAGTGATTATGCAGACATGAAAGTCAATGGTGGCACAAGGTTCATTACCCTACTTTGCAGAGGGTGGCGAGGTCTGTTAACAGCAGGCTGCTGCGAGAGTTATTAAGGATGTGAAATCTCATTGGAATGTGTGCTTTCTATTTGAACAGATGACACCGTACATGAGTCAGCCGAGCCATCCCGCGGTGAGAACGCGGCACAAACACCAAGGATACCCAGCCGCCTTTTGGCAATTCTACTGTTCCTCCTGGCGATGCTTTTGACGTTATAGCACAGTCTCCTCCCGTCACCTGTCACAGAAAGCATCAGGGTCTTGGAACACCGGAGATCCACCTAACTGCTCATCCTAAGAAGGGACTTGTTATTGGTTTTTTGGCAGATGTCAGATTTTTTGTTTTCTTTCTTTCAGCCTGAATTCTAAGCAACAACTTGGGGCCAGGAGGGGCTCAAGTAGTTGCTGCTCCCCTGCCCTACCCCCCGCCCCCAGCCCTTGCCCTTGCCTTCTCTCATCCCTTCCAAATTAAATGGACTCCAGATGAAAATGCCCAATTGTCAATAGTGACACCAGTGGTCGTCAGCGCCTGTGCAGTCTCCTCTAAGAGCCCACCTCCGTTAGTGTACTGTGACAGCGGTCTATGGACAAGGAGGAACGGTGGCAGATGCGGCTAGTGATGGCAAGGCCCAGGGGGGTTTTCCTCTCCCATACAATATTTATGCCTTCTCATTCAGGACTGTAAGATGATCGTGCAGGGCATCATGTCACCATGTCAAGTCCAGAGGGGAGGTAGTAAGGATAGATATAATATTACACCCTTTCCTCTAGGAGTACATAAATGAACAGGCTTCCCAAAGGTTGAGACACTGGTTTTTTTTGTTTTGTTTTGTTTTTTGGGTTTTTTTTTTTTTTGGTTCTTGGTTTTTTTTGTTTTTTTGGGGGTTATTTTTTACGATGACTGTCTTAAAGCACTCTTGACAGCAAAACTTGTGCTCCATGAAAGAAGCCTTTTTTTCTAGAAAGCAGGTCGGGTGCGGGAATGCTAGCTAGCACAGAGCAAGGGTGAAAACAGAGAAAACTAGGTTTGGTGGGGGTGTGTATGTGTGAGTGCCTCTAATTTTTTTGGTGACTGGGCAATGCACACCAGATTTTTTTTCCCTTGGAATACAGATCACCATGGTGCTACAATAATTTTTTTTAAAAAGAAACTCAAAGAGGCATTTTTATGAATAAAGTGACCTTCCCCAAGGCTGACAAGCCAGGGTTGATGAGTGTATAATGGAATAGCTCTGGATACTCCTCTGGGGGACAATATGTACCAAGGAAAGGAGGTCAGTGGCCAGAGGAGATGTGATTTGGCTTTGCTGGAGCGCCAGTGTGCTGTGGCCTTTCCCCGACTCCCACCCTAGTACCCACGTGTCGCTCCACACTCCACAACTACAGGGGCTCGGACACACACCCCTGTCACCAGGAGAGTCAGTCAGCACTACTTGGGAGGGCTAAAGGGAAATTTGGAATAAAAATTCCAAAGTTTGGAATAAAAAATTCAAGTGTTGATTTTATATTCTTTCCCTTTCTGACACAGCCTGAAGCGTAGGGGGAACATGTGTTTATCTGTGGGAGATAAACAAGATGGAGTCCCAAAGACTTTAACAAAATATTTTTTTAAAAATCCACTAGAATAGAAAATACATTATTTAGATATACTTTATGCTGAGAGTGAGTATATATGCTTGTCCTATTTAAACTTGTGAGAAAAAAAGTGGTATCCCTTGATACATTTAGAAATATAGGGGGCTATCTTGTTTCATTGTCGGGGTGGGGCAGAAGGAGAATAAACACAAGACGACCCTGTTTGAGGAATCTTAGCATGGCCAACAAGGGCCATTTCCAGTTGATTACCAGGAAAATCAAGCCTTGGGGGTTACTTAACTACTGGTGAGGCTGTCACCAACTTTGAACTCCAAAAGCCTAGACAGGGAAAAGTGTCAGACCAATGGAAAAGAAATCTAGCCTTTTTACTATTGCACGACATGTCAGTAGGAACCATGCCTTTCAGAACAGAGCAAAAAATAAATGCAGTGATTATGTAGCTTACAAAAAATTGGAAGCATTCCAGCAAAATAAGGCTTTTTAAAAATAGGTATATTTGTTTTTTTAAAATGTCTATATGAAAAAAAGAGAGGGGTCATATTATGCACAGACTTCGTGAATGGGAATTTGCTACGAATTGTGAGTAGTTCTGAATTAGAAAAATGTGTGAATGAAAGGCAGCTGTAAAGGTACTTGCACCCTGGAGAGTTGTACACATGTTGGCATGTAATCTGGGCTTACCTGATCCATTTGGAATGGACGTTACTGCTGGGTCTCTTTGCGCTTGGAGCCCCGGGGGTGGGGTCGCCGGCCTCACAGACACAATCAGTGCTGCTTCCCCAGACACCAGGAACTCCTCTGGAGTGACCGAGTCTTGTCACAGAAGGCAGCCACCATTTCACTGGAACAGAAGTTCACAGCATTGGATTCTTTTTTCCTTTAACTCTTTATATGCTCAGTACTCTCAGTAATATCCAGTAATACTTCTTTTTATTAATAGTTACAGGCTTGTTGGTCCAGTGGGATTTGAGTGGGGGTGGGGGGAGGATACCTGCTAAAATGGATCAATAGAACCAAAATAATACTGCATGTTCTATAACCACAAGGAAATCGAATGATCCTGTAAAGATTCCAGTTAGTCATAACTACATTAGCAGTGCTAATTTCATTTTAGAAATGGTGACTTCTGTGGTTTTGCTAGCATTCGTCTCTAACAAATGATAAAATAATTACTCATGGCCCTCTCTGCCACTGTCTTTCATTTTTCACAGTGAAATTAGACCCCTTTACTTCATTATGCCACTACAAATTAAGTTTGGGGAAAAAAAAAAAAAAGGCAAGACTATCCACACCAGTAGACAGTGTGCTTCTCTACCGTTAAGTGATGGAATTGTAGGTAATGTTTGCCACAGAGTTTCCAAGACAATGATTGGTATCAGAGAGTTTTCATCTTGTCCAGAAAGTGCTGGTGGCCTTTTATGGTGGTGTTACAACCCTCCGGGGGCTTAGGAGAATGTCGATGCAATTTTGTAGCAGCTTTTAATTATACAACAACAACAACTCAAAGTCTGAAGGGCAGCCTTAGCTGCCTCTCAGCCCCAGTAAGTCAAACCCCAGCGACCTTTGCCCCTGGTTGCCAAGGTCTTTGCAACATGAAGCAGGGAAATAAGGATCTGTCTGTTTAGTGGATACCGTGTATCCTTTAATAGACCAGGTAACAGTTCGTGTTAGTTTAGACTATTGTTTTGTACTGTACTTTCTTGGGTGGCAGAGGAAAGAAAAGTAAAACGTTAAAAAGAAAAAAAAAAACTGCGTTCTTTAAATTCTGTATTATTAGCGACCTCTGTTGTATATAGTGTTTGATAATAAAGTATTAATTTGATTCTTATGTCTTTTGTAAGTGAGAACAATAATCTTTCAGGATACAAAACATGCATTGAGGCTTTGAAACATCCACTGTAGACGTAGCTGAGAAGAGTCACAAATGGCTAAGACACTGCTCCATACAGGACTCATGTGCGGTCATCGCCCTCCCAGTCTTAAGACTCCACCATCTTGGGACCTGGAACAACATGACTTTTTTGATCCATATTTTATCCTCAATGTTTTCAAGGTCTGATGTTGGAGCCCTGTGGTGTTTTTTCTCCCCCGGCATGTTGGTTTAAAAAGGTTTAGGGAATCTGGTAACAGTTCTGTACTTCGGTTTGATTTTCTGTTTGTGGTGGTTTTCATAGATGGTTTCATTTTTTCCTCAGGAAGAGTTGCCAGTATCACACGCGGCCCAAGCATGGGAAAGGTTTCAAGCCAGTCCATTTAGGAAGGTTAAATGGGGGCTGTTTCCCTCTGCCATTGTGAAAGGAAGAGTCGTACAGTACCTGTGGATTTTCAGGGACTTTGTTTTTCTCTGGTGCCTTAGCAACGGCAGCAGCCATTTTTAGTAGTTTACCCAAAATTAATTAAACCATTTAAACTCCCCTCCATTCATTGCTCTCAGAGCTGTGGTCAGTCGTTTTTCTTTTGAAAACCACCTCCACCAACACCCCCGTTTGCCTACCACCACCCCCCCTTTTATTTCTTACGTTTATTTATTTTATTTTTTTGTCTTTTTGCCTTCCTCCCACGTTTTATTTTCCTTCAGAACCGTGAATGGGCAGGTCTGTCTCTGGTTTGGCATCACTGAGTTCTTCCCATGCATTTGCCCAAGAGCTGCTCGGATGTGAGACAAATCTCCCTACAATGGGCTTGCTCCCATTGTCTGTACAGTTTAATAGATGCTGGCATGTTGGAGGTTACCCATGAGTCAAAATCCGCTTTCCATGCTTACTCTTGACACCCCATTGAAGCCACTCATTGTGTGTGCGTCTGGGTGTGAAGTCCAGCTCTGTGTGGTCCTGTGCTTGTACTGCCCTGCTTTGCAGTTCCTTTGCACTTACTCATCGAGTGCTGTTTTGAAATGCTGACATTATATAAACGTAAAAAAAAAACAAAAAAATGTAAAAAAAAAAAACCCACACACAAACCAACCCATACAATCTGTATTTGTATATACACGTGTCCGTACAAGTATACCTAAATAAAAATTAAAGATTTTCATCATTTTAATTGGAGCCCTCCTTCTACTTCTTTGTTCCTTGAATGACGCCTTTATTTCAGGGGCTACTTATACTCTGCTGATTTTTCCAAATCTTTGTGGATAGAGAAGATAATACGTACAAGAGAAGGCCTGAGACAAACTCAAAGAATGCAGGGTTAGAAAATGGCCCGGTATCTAGGCACATTCCAGTTATTCTGATGAGAAAATGGTGAAATTCAAGCCATGTCTTTGTATTTGAGCCTTAAAATAGGCACTATGGCAAGCCCTGCATCCTAAAACCACTTAAATCCAAGAGCTACGTACAAAATTATGTTCTTTCACTTTGTAGTTTTTCACCCCATCAAGACAAAGACAAAATAAGCATTTTTCCAACAAACATCCCATACTTCAGAGAGAAATAATGACAGTAATAGTAATCACTTCAGTACAACACTGAAGGTTAGTGCTATCAAGGAAGACTTAACTTACCGGTATGTAACCTTGTGCAAGTCACACAGTATCTTTGGGACTCCATTTCCCTATCACTAAGTAATAAGAGTTATGTAAGGGATTTGGTTTTCTGAATATTGCCCTTGCTGGGCACCGCAAAGCCCATTTGGCATCTCAGTCATGTGAGTTTTTGTCTTTGATGATGACATTACTATAAGCACAATTTGAAAATCTCATCTGTAGAGGGGGAAAGCATCAAATATCTGATATAATAGACACCTAATGCATTTCAAGACGTGGCTTTAATTATACCATGTTAACATTAAACTCACTGAAAGCTTTTTATTATATTTAATTAGTTGACAGGGCACTAAACACTAATTATAACTTACTGTAACCTTTTTTTGCTAATGAAGAATGACAGCTTTACAGAATGAGGAACAACTCATATTTAAAAAAAAAAAAGAAAAAGAAAAAGGTGTACTGGACTGCCTATGTGATATTTTCAAACCAGAACAGCATTACGTGGTCATTATCATCTTCACCTTCATCATCAAAAGCATTTAAGTGATCATGACATTGTGCTCAGTGCTGTGCAGAATGAAGTTAATGTTTACAATTTGTACTTTCAAAGTTTACAAAAGGCAGACATTATGTGTAAGCATAACATAGTAACTATTCATAGAGGAAATCTAAAGTTCAAACATTTATATTATGCATAAGTAAGAGGGGATTGGGATTTGAAGATTAAGAAGCTTAGAGCGAAAGTAAATCATCTTTACAAATAGTCAAAATGGGGGTTAGGAGCTGCTTACAAAACAGGAAACTTGGTGAGTTAAAAACTACTGTGGGCTTTAATAAGAGAATGGTGAAGTGTCACTGAAGCAAATTATGAAGATACTAGTACAGGGAAATCACCCTAGTGCCCTAACAGAGGAGGGAAGTGATGAAAAGATGACAATTTCAGATTCTGCCTTAAACAAAGCTCATGCTGCTCTTCTGAATCTGAGACGGTATCTACACCAGACTGTGAGAGGTCTAGGACCTCAGCATAAGGGTAGGCTATATAACACTCAGATTAGAGGAAAGGGATAAAGTGTAGAACATGTAACATCGGGGACTAATACAATTTCAAAGTGACGGTGACTCCCTGATGAAGAGGCCACTTCCCAACAGACAGTGCTGCACACTCTAATGGGAAAGCAGGCTGGACCAGAGATGGGACTATGAGCAGTGCTGCACGAACCACACTTCAATTTGTTTGGCAACAAGTATTTAGAATACTTGAGTCATCAAAGGTGCTATATAAAAAATCACAGGGTGAATTTGAGTGAATAAAACACACCTGTATTTGGATCTCTTATCTCAGCGATAATGATGAGAATCACCTCTCTTACTATGGGAATGTATGAAATCTAGGTGTCATAAAAATTTTCAAGGTGATTCTGATGGATTATTCACTGATTGTTCTAATAGTTTCTTAGGAATTGTTTGCAAAACATTTTCTTAGAGATCGTTTGCAAAGCTTACTTTCATATTCTGATAACAGAAGCATTCTTCAGGAAAGCATTGGCAAAAATGCTGTGAAAAGCATTATGAGTTTTACACAGCCCCTCTGGAAAACAAGTGCTTTAGAAAATGATTATAAATAACTAATCAGGCCAATATCCTCTATCAGTTTTTAGTTTGACACATTCTGCTATATTAAGTCCAATCATTCAGTGGTTAAATATATATGTGTGCCTTTTTTATTCTTTTAATTTTTTTTTTTGAGTAAGCTCTACATCCAATGTGGGTCTTGAACTCACAACCCTAAGATCAAGAGTCATATGTTCTACCAAATGAGCCAGCCAGGTGCCCCTCTGTGTGCCTATTAAAATGGAGTTGTAACTGCAGATAGACCCTGTGAGCAGGAAATTTGCAGTAACTGTGTTTCTTTTTTTATACAGATGATAAATGAGTGCACAAGCTTTAAGAAAGAGAGAAAGAGAGAAAGAAAGAAAGAAAGAAAAGAAAGAAAGAAAGAAAGAAAGAAAATAAAGAAAAGAAAGACAGAAAGAGAGAGAAAAAGGCAGGGAATCACATTGCCCAAGGAATTGGTTAAGGGTATCACCAAGGGTTCCTTTGCTTTGAGGGAAGGGTGGTTAACCAAACTACGCTTTTAAAAAAGGGAAAAAAAAAAAAAAATACATAGCATCTGAGTAAACAAAGGGCTTACAAATTCTACTTCTAAGCAAGTAGAATTTCCCAAAAGGAACATAGCTTCTAAGCCTTTCTCATATAGAATTTCTGGAGCCACCCCTTAGAAGTAGGCAGAAGAGAAGGGTCTAAAGGCCTCATGTTCAGCATATCCCAATGCAACGACTCTTTCGATGATTTCCATCAAAGACTATCACTCTCTCCTCCCAAGAACCTCAGTACATGCTGAGAGTAAAACACAATTTCATTACTTTTTATTAACAACCATCCCCAGCTCCATTCCAAGGGTCCCATGAGTTCTGCGATCCTCCACCCAGCAATGGTATTAGTTAGGGTCCACCTTGAGGCAAAGTCAACAGAATAGTCCACCCACCTCCTTTCAGTTCCCCTTCTTGTGGTCTACTTTTTGACTTGGTTTAACTCCTAACTGTGGGGTTTTCTGCAACGTTAATTAAAGAAACCTTTTAAGCAACACCACCCATATCATAACGCCCTGGGGATGAGGATGCCAACACCAGAGCTGGAGCAGGGACAAGGGAGGCCTTGAGAGTTTGGGGTCCAAGGACTACCTCACTGATGTGGCCAGTCAGAGTTAACTCGTAAGAATCCAATCTAGTGGGTGTCTGAGTCAGTAACAGGTTTTGAAATATCCTGGATTTTAGTCATGATTATTCAAGCAAGAATTTCATGTCACTGGGTAACACATGGATGCTTGTCAGTCTTGACAAGAACACAAAGAGAGGGACCAAAACAAACAAAAAAAATCTTAGAGTGATTACAATGGGAAAATAGAACAAAATATTTTTGCATGCTGTTTTGTTCAGAAGTAGCAGGTGCTCCCACAAACTGCACAGAACATTTGAGATGTAGATAGCCGACATCACTTTCTTTCCTTCACAGCCACAAAACAAGACACTAAAATGAGAAAGAACATGTTTCTTCCTACACCCAGCTTAGAAAACGTGTTTCATCAACACCCTAGTATCCTCTCCTTTTTGTGTTCAAAGCTTGTTCTTTTGGACCAAAAAATAAACAAAAAACCAATTTGTGTAGCACAGAATGTGGAACATGTAACTCTCCTGAAATGTGTGCTTTGCTTTACTAGATCTGGACACATTTTCTGCAGTAGACAGAACAAGAAGATCTGTGCCTTTTTTTATTTTTTTCCTAAAGACAGTGTGCCAGCCAGAAAGCTGACTCCATTTATTTCTCCAGCGTGTTCCTTCTCCTGGAAGATGCAGGTACTTAAAATAGTAATAGGCTTAGTGGTTTATCGAGAGTATTTCATCCCAAGATCTCACAAGCATAAAGAATAAAACATAAACTAATGGCTCTTTCCAGCAAGCTTGGGAAGAATTAACTGGAAAGGAGGATTGTCATCATTCTTCCCTGAAGAAACAGAGAAGAAAGCAACTTAACTCAGGTAGCCCAGGGAAAGAACCGAAGTCAAGTTGATCCGAGATTTGGACAAAGGCCTCCAGTCTGTTCCTCTTCATTCCTAAGAACTTGATTAAGAGCTCCAGCTTCAGGAAAACAAATGATGCATTATCCCCGACTTAAGTTTCAAATGCAATGTAGTTGGGAGAGGGGCACTGGGCAACTTCCCCAATTTTTGTCTGTGAGTCAGTGGTTTTATTATAAAATGTAACTTTCATTCTGTAATTTCTCAGGATGCCTCAGTTTCTGTGCATAGACAAACTTATCTAAAAATTTAGGTAGAATTTAAGAGATGAACAATTTGTATCGTCAGTTCTCTCAGTTTTCCCCTGCCCCACATACACACACTCACACTCCTACATGTTTTCTAATGTGATGTATTCACAGCATTTTTTTTTCTTGGCATTGTCTATGCTGAGCAGTGTGATACTTGGAAGGACACTGAGGGTCACTTCAGATACATTTAAACATCAGTCTGATGAATATCTAAAGCCATAGGGCAGAAATGTGGTGGTGAAAAGCAATCCAGCTAAGGGACGGCCAGCCAGGCCCTGTGGTGTTCACAGATGTGACTACAGTGTTTAGAATTTCCTAGAGCCCCATTTGTCAACAAAAAACTGTCTGCACTGGTGGGCAGCAACACTTGGTATTCTGAATCCTTGGTGTCTCTTCCTCGACTCAGTTGACTTCCCCACCCACACAGTTCCCCAGTGTTCGAGAACCGGGCAGAGCCATTACACCAGTGTTTGGGCCCCACCTTTCCTGATCAGTGCAGACCGCTAAGTGTGAGTGTGCAGACTCTGAGCACTGGAGTGCAAGGATCTGTACCTTCAAAGCGCTGGCCAGTCTGGGCAAAAGGATCCACAGAGATGACAAAAATTCATGTTGGTTTGGGACTTCCTTAAATTCCCTCTGTAGGTTTACCTATTAGGCGGGACACTGGTGCAAATTACAAACCCCCAATTTACTTCTACTTCAGATTTTGAGGTTATCACAGATTGGAGTGCCCTGCATTCTGTGTAGGTCTTGCCCTTCTCTAGTCCCTGTCAGTATTCAACAAAGCAAGTTAATCTCCCTGGTAAGTGACAGCTCTGCCCCTTGTAACTGGCATGGAATCAATTTTTTAACTTGATTTGAGAAATGAGGAGAGTATCAAGAATTCAGTACTAGCTAGTGGATTCATTAGCAAGCTGAATCAGTTTTAGCTGGAATCTGTTTGGCCGTCCTCGTCTCTTAGTTCTGCTTTTTTCCCCCTCCTCTTATCATCGATCCTGCCCACAAGACTTATTATCTACTCTGTCTAGGGAGGACACCAACCTCCTTTACTACGTTGTTCACAGCGGGCTCACATACCACACTGCTCTAGCCCCAACTCTGACCGCTCCATAGAGAGGAGGAAGAAAATGTGGGTGAGCACTACCTCTCCAGAGAAATCAACCACAACTGTCCCAAATGCTAGAAGGAAGCAAACGAGGCAGTGGATAAAGAAGCAAAGGTAATTGTTATCAGGAGACCCAGTTATTATATGCAACAGGTATGTACGGTCTTTCAGAAGCACCTCCAAGTACTAGAGAGTTCTCCTTTCGAGCAATGTGGAAAGAACCAAGAACCTACCTCAAAGGAAGTGACATTCGTTGTTTTTTTTTTTTTTGGTGGGAGATTTGTAAAAGGGACAATTGATTTTCCAATCACTACAATATTTCCTCTGCTTCTATGGCCATTCTCTGCCCCGATCAGGTTTATGGATACACAGGCAGGAACAACTGAGTGACGACTATGTGATCAGAGGAACGCCCAGGTAGGAAGAGGCTCTTGTCCAGCATAATCCCGTACTTGGTGCTGCACGTCTGCACTGCCCACTGTGGTTACAGAATCTTGGTGCTACTGTCATTTGGAGACAATCCTACTGGGAAATCTACAGACGGGCCGGAGTAGTCATGCAGTGTGCCTGCAGTCCCTATGAGAGGGAGCGGACATATGCCTCCTGTCCTAACCTGGACGCCCAACCTCTGCGATGTCTGCCCATGGCCTTGAGGAACTCACAGTTTAGTGGAAAGAGTTCATATTCTGAGGAGGGATCTCCAGCCTTCCCTCTCAAGAAATAGTCCCAGACCCACTTGAAACCAGAATACTAACCGGTATTCTTAAAAACAGCTTTTTCCTGTGGAAGCTAGTGGGTTTATTCTATAGTGTCCTACAGAGGGCGATTCTGGAGGACTAGAGAGGAGAGCTGGAGGCACAGCTAGTTTCTCTTCTTAAAAGGCAAATTAGCCTTATTAGGGACTGCATGTTTGTGCCTTTCAAAATTCCTGTGTTGAAACCCTAATCCCTGATGTGATGATATTTAGAGTTAGGGCCTCTGGGATGTGATTAGGTCCTAAGGATGGAGTCCTTGTGATGGGAGGCAAGAAGAGACACGATAGACGCCAGCGCTCTGCTCTCCACCTTGTGAGGACACAGCAAGAAGACGGCCATCTGTAAACCAGGAAGAGAACTCTCACCAGAACCTGGGCATTCTGGCACCTGGAGGCTAGGAAGTCTGGGATTAAGATCTGAGAGAAAGAAATTTCTATTGTATAAGCCACCGAGTCTCTGATATTTGTTACAGCAGTTCCAGCTGACTAAGAGAGCCTCATAGAACACTGACTTACTGTCTCTACCACAATGGCTTGATTCTTAGAGATCAAGGAAAAAAAATCTACCAACCACAGAGGGAAAGTAAGATACCCCATGTCTTAAAATGAATATATAACCTTCTAATTCCCTGCTGTTGGCAAGTAAATGGTATCAAATCACATGCAGATTCCACGTTACTTCACTTCACCCACAGCAGCAGGGAAGAATATAAAGATTCATTTCTTCTTCTTTTTTTTTTTTTTTAAGATTTTATTTGTCAGAGAGAAAGAGAGAATGAGCGCAAGCAGCAGGGAGGGGCAGAGGGAGAGGGAGAAGCAGGCTCCCCACTAAGCAAGAAGCCCAAATGCGGGGCTCGATCCCAGGACCCCAGGATCATGACCTGAGCCGAAGGCAGACACTCAACCAACTAAGCTTCCCGGGCATCCCAAGATTCATTTATTCTTTTAGCTATAATTTATGGAGCACCCAATATATGTCAGAACCTGTGCTAAACACTTTGGGCATTTTTAATAGGAGACTGGCTTCACCCAGTTAAAGCTACCAGTCATTATGGGGTTGTACACATCAGTTCAGGAGCTTGTCACATACACAGTCCCTTTTAAGGAAAAGAAAAGAGGCAGCCCTGGAAGCCACGTAATATACCACGCCATCACATCCGTGCTCGTAGCTGAACGGACAGGGAGTGGGCACCTGACTCAGGGGCAACCAATCCGCAGGCTCATCAGCATCCTGTATGTGTTCTGGCCAGGAAAAGATATCTTTGCTCTTACTTGCTGTTTTGTAATTACCCAGGACAATCAGCATGTCCCTCTTGAGAGGTAATATAAATAGAATGAGTCAGAAGAGAGGGGGATACACAAAAAAAGGAACAGATACACAGAAAATCTCTTCGTCGTATTTCTTCTAGCAAAGCCCTAACTTGTACCTGCTCAGTTCCACAGAGCTGTTTTTGCTGAAACCCAGAACCACTTTCCAGTTCCAGTCACTATAATGCCTGGTCATTATCTGGCTTCTATTTTAAGGTTTTCATGAGATTCTGACTCCATTATTGGCATAGGCAGCCTTAAAATAAGCCCTCATTATTTGAGTTAGCCTGAGTGAATCAAAGTTCCTTGCAAGCAAAATAGTCTATTAAACAAATATGATAGGATAAGAGGGCTATGAAGAGAGTGCCGTGGAAGCACAGAGGGAGTAATTAACACTGCTAGAATTTAAAAACCTGATTTTGAATTTCAGTATGTTACAGTACTGAAGAAATTTGCCGTATTTCAAAGGTCACTACATCTAAATCGACACAATGAATTCTATAAAATGACATACTTGATTTTCTCAAAGATGCAGACTTTTTTTTTTCCTTGACAGCGTCAAATATGAAATAAATGGTGAGTAGAACCCCTTCTCCCTGCTGGTCTCCCCTATCAGTTGGCACAGGGAGTAGTTACCAGAGTAAGACTCTAATTAGAGAGTATTCGAGATGCGCCGACCAACAATGAGACGAAGGCCACACACCACAAATGAGCTCAAGGATCAAACAGTGGAAAAACGGGACCCACTCTAATTCCACAGGAGTGGGGACCAAGGCAAACTTCCCTTAATTGGTCCTCTGCTTGGGAACCTGGAGTGCTCTCCCATTAGCATGTGACCTTTCCTAACAAAGTGATGTACCCGAGCAGCTAGTCTAATACTTGGATTGGCAGTAACTTGTTTCTACTTGGCATAAGCTCCTCGGGGGGAAAGCAGAACTTGCTGAGCAGTCTTGAATGTTACCAATATTTTCCAGCACCTGTTAGCCGTTATGCCGGGAAGCCGTCTCATTATCAAACACAAATGCCGTCAGTAATGGCATGGAGAAATCCTAAACAAGTGCAGGCAAGGGCCACAACACATATTGGTGTAAATATTTTCTCTCTACAAGCTCGTACTGTTTAAAAAATCCTTTTTAGTGGTGACAATCCTCAAGCTGAAAAGACAGGAAAGCAACGTTTCAAGGCATGAATCTGTGGTACAAAACAAAACAAAAAGAATGCCCCCACTGGTTTAAAGCTGTGCGCTCTGAATGGGAGGGGGTGGCCGTGGGGAAGCACATTGTTGCAATTCCACTTGGCTGCTGGCTGCCGCAGTTTGCGGGGTTCCCTTTCACTCCCGTGAAAAGCTCTCCGTACTGTACGGTTTAGATAAACTGGATTAGAAGGAGAGAGAGAGATGTCTATAATTCTTCCTTCGACACTAAAAACGGGATGGCCGCCTGCCATAGTAAGTCCAAGAAAAGGGCCGTGCTTATCTCAACTCCAACCTGACGTCAGTAATTATACAGAACATGAGAAGAGAGGTCCCGTTAACCAAAGCAGGGGGTTTATCTGGCCTTTGTAGGCTCCTGTATAAACCCATTAGCATTGCAGCCTCATGATTCCCTCTCTTGTAGTACAGTGTTTACCCTTATCTTTTGCTTGACACAAAAGCACAATCAAGACAAAGCCGAGGAATGTGTGGCTCCTCTCTGCAAGGGAACGCCTCCCCTGCTTATCTCTTTTAATTGTTATTTATACTCTACATTTGTTTTCAGGTTAAAATCAAATAACATAAAGTAGAAAAGCCACCCTGCATTTCCTGGGCTCTGGTCTCATTAGCCAGATTTTCTTAAAACTCTGGTACTTCAGAGAAGTTTTGCCAAGTGGCTAAATGAAATGCACACAATTGCAAAGTGTTATGAATATTTATGATGGTTTAATGATGGGATTTTTTTTTTTGCATCCATGAATAATAAGATTCTAACAAGAACAGATAACGAGCTGGGGACAAAACAGTGAAGTGGTTAATACAAGAACTGCTCTTGGAGGGACCCCACTGAGAACAGCAGGAGCCAAGGGTCTCTCCTCCCTCTCTACCAGAACCAAGGGCAAAGCAGGGGCATGAGGGTTAGCCTATTTTCCTCCCTTCTTTTAACAGATATCATCAGCTAAAATAGGCATTTTATCCCTACTTTGTGCCTAAGCTCACGGCCTCCTCTGGAGGCAAAGGAAGTTCAGAGGGACGGACACCGCCATCAAGCGACCTTCCGCTTCTAATGGCAGTAGTGATTTCAGCTGTGGGTCACCGGCAGACCCTGCTGCTTTGCCTTTTCTACCCAGTTACTAGTTAAAGAGCAGCTGGTGGAGGCTCAAGTTGCTGGGCCGGCTCTGAAAGCTGCAGACTATCTCACCAGCTACCAGCCTCAGTTTGAGGAGGGCCTTAAGCAGAGGTTTCTAAATGGTAAACGTTCAAGTTGTTACCTCTGCCAGTATTTCATGTTGAAGGCAAATAAAGCCCTATGTGAGCCGGCCAGGCCCTGGTACGTAGGGACACTCTATGTCCCAGATCCTGGCCTCCTGCGGCCCGCCCTGTGAGCAAACCACCCTTCCCCATGAAAATCCTGGCAGGGCCTCAAAGGACAGCCACTGACATGATGGGGGGTTAGATCAAGGAGTTCTGGGCTAGCTGCCACCTTTGGCTTAGGTGATTTACTCATGTAAGGCAAACTTTCCCCGATCTCCCAAGATGATTCATTCAGTCAGTAAATATTTACTGAGCACCTATTATATGCCATGAAATGTTCTAAGCATGTATGGCGTTTCTCTGAAGAAAAACAAAACAAAACAAAACAAAACAAAACAAAACAAAACAATGGCCCTTTCACAAGAATTTGACACACTTGTAGGTGGAAAGACAACATACAAAACAAGCCAAACAAACACATACATGGTGGATCCTTAAAGTGGCCCAGGCAACAAGAAAATAGTACTTCCACACTTTTTTTTTTTTAAAGATTTTATTTGAGAGAAAGAGAGACAGAGTGCGTGTGCACGCACGAGCGTGGGGAGGGGCAGAGGGAGAGGGACAAGCAGACCCCTGCTGAGCACAGAGCCCGAAGTGGGGCTTGATCTCACAACCCTGAGATCATGACCTGAGCCCGAAAATTAACCGACTGAGCCACCTAGGCACCCCTACACTTATCTTGGTAATAGGGTTTACTTGATGTGGTAGATGAACATTCCAGAAAAGTTACATGAAAATCAAATGATTTTTAAAGCACTTCAGCAGTGTTTATATGAATGTAGGTCTTTAAAAGAATTACATGATGAATCCCTTCCTTAAGTGATGACCATGTCCTGCTTTAGCTCCTTTGGGAATCTGAATTTCTACACACTAAGTATGGTTTACACACACATAAATGTCCATTTTTCATAAACTATTCTTGGGATTGGAAATCTTTAATACCAAACCATAATACCGCTCGGTAATTGGTTTACCCCCATATTGGGAAGTACACAACCATGCTCTTAAATCTACTGATGCAAATTTATGGGAAAACAATTCTTATCTGGAGACTCATTTAAAGAGTAAATTAGGTGCAGAGAAAGAATGTCCGACAGGCCCCCATGATTGCTGTACTTGCTCTCCATCTCTATATTCCTCACCAGTCTTCTCACACAGTCCAACATCCCTGCCTGCCAACTTTATTAAAGCCTGCTGTGCGGGAATTTCCTTTCTCTGCTTTACTAGCTACCAAGACAACCCCATCAACGTGATTTTTCACACATTTTCTCTTCCTGTGTTCTGCATCTCGGTGAAATTTCATCTCCCTGACTCACTGTTAAGTGTTCCTCATCTGAAATCACACTCACTCGTAATCTCAAATAAAGTGCAAAAGAGGAAGTCACAAAAGGACAAAGACAGACCAAAGTCCTTCTCCCTCCAATTACTCAGACATTAAGCAAAAGCTACATGAGAATTGCCCAGTCAACCAAGACTAACTGAGTACCAACATCTACGGAATAGAAGATTAGTCTTGGCACACAACACATCACATTCCACAGCACTTCTCCCTTAATAGAGCACATATATCTGTCTAGATATTAAAATCTGAGGAACTGATGATAGGTGTTTCACAGAGCAAAAAGAATCACTGGAAACTGGATTCCCACAGGGTAGACCCTGTATTGCCTCCCCAGGGAATTTGGAACAGAGCTAGAGCTCAAAAGGAAAAAAGCAGAAGAGAGAAAAGAAGAGGAAGGAAATCCTAATAGAAAAGAGACTAAGAAGTAGCCTTCGAAGGAAATCCCTGCCCATGCTACCTTACTAGCTGCAAAAACTCAAGTCTCTTAGTGAAAAATAAGCAACCTTCTATTTTTGATCATACAATACAAAAAGGTTAATGGCAAGCAAAAGCTGAGATCTAGGTAGGTACATTCTAATTACAATGTATCTGATTCTTTTTTTTTTTTTTTTTTTTTAAGATTTTATTTATTTGACAGAGAGAGACACAGCGAGAGAGGGAACACAAGCAGGGGGAGTGGGAGAGGGAGGAGCAGGCTTTCCGCTGAGCAGGGAGCCCGATGCGGGGCTCGATCCCAGGACCCTGGGATCATGACCTGAGCCGAAGGCAGACGCTTAACGGCTGAGCCACCCAGGCGCCCCTACAATGTATCTGATTCTAATAGACCAGGAGCCCCAACAATATACTTGTCCACTTTGTCCAGTAATTGCTGATAGGACAAAAAAAAAAAAAAAAGAAAAACATCACAATGTTAAGACAAAGAGCAGAACCCGGGGCCCAACTTTTGCTTCTGATAAGTGTAGCATGGTTACAATTGGTCAGCTGGAGGTCACTGCATTGTGTCAAGAGCTTTGTGTAATGCTTAGTTGGACATGAGTTCTACTATCAAAGACTTGATGTCTAAATCCACAGATTAAGCATCCCTGACAGAGACTTGAGGAAACCAGACAATTAAAACAAGCTGTTTGTGTGGTTATTTGTGGTCCAAAATTTAGTAGAAGGAAGACTTCCTGCTTTCTTGTTCTTTTCATCTCAGTTTTCAAAGGAAGAGTGGGAAGGGATGTGTGGGATGGTGGGGCAGGGGGGAGAATGGAAAACCCAAGGCAATAATGATCTATAGGGAAATATTAGTGCTAGTCTATGTCAACTATTTCTGACAGGCATTTAATTAAGATAATTCCTAATGGTGGCCTGTCATGGCATAGATGTATTAAGGTCATGGGAATAACAGACATGGACCAACAACCTATGTAGCAAAAATTTATGCAGTTTTAAAAGCAAAGTTAATCAGGGGCGCCTGGGTGGCTCAGTTGGTTAAGCGTCTGCCTTCGGCTCAGGTCATGATCCCAGGGTCCTGGGACAGAGCCTCGAGACGGGCTCCCTGCTCAGCGGGGAGCCTGCTTCTCCCTCTCCTTCTGCCCCTCCCCCTACTTGTGCTCACGTGCTCTCTCTCTGTCAAATAAATCTTTAAGGAAAAAAACAGAACAAAGTTAATCAATCAAATAAAACATTACCATGTAGTACCACAATGGTAAACTGGTTTCAACCTGATTGTGAGTCCCTTGATCTGAAGCATCTGCTTTGAGATCTCAAAAGATGCGCCAAGTCTAAAATACAAGTACCTGGTAGAATCAATAGAAATCACATGAGATAGGCTCAGTGTGACAAAAAATTTGTTCTGATCTCCCGAGAGAGTGTCTTAGTTATGTCCAAACTTGCTGTCTTCCTAAAAATCATGAGTGAGATGCTGGTTTCTGTTAGATTCTTGGTACAACTGCAGAAATCACTAACTTTGGAATCAGAGAAATATAAGTTTTAATCTGGTCTAGGTCATTTACTTACAAGAAAAAATTTCTCTGCCTCTTTATCCATGAAGAGGTGGTAAGGACACCTACTTTAAATGTAGTTATTGGAAGAGTTATAGAAGTTATTGTATGTCAAGTAATAAGCATGGCCATATGCTTACGGTAAATGCTCAGTAACTGTCACTCACAAGAACATATGAAATAATACCTCTGAAATATTTGAACATAGTAACTACTTCCCTCTACTGCCTTTTACTGTGTATCTTCACCTGTTTTCTCTACCTTCCTTTTTTCTTTAACCTGAGATGCAAATGTATAACTTTCCCAAATTCTACCCTAGTCTCTATCACTTCTCATACTCCCTAAAAATGGAGGAAATGATGAAAATGTTCCAGAGACAATCAGGAAGGCTCAACAGATGGTATACCTGAGATGAGAGCTTTATAAAAAGACACCCATCAGAATTTGTCTCTCCAAACTAGAGTCTCTTGCTCCAAAACAGTCCTCTGGAGGCCCTAGCCATACTCTCCATGTTGCTAACTTTGTTTAAAAAAGTTCTAAAAACAGGGGCACCTGGGTGGCTCAGTTGGTTAAGCACCTGCCTTTGGCTCAGATCGTGATCCCAGGGTCCTGGGATCGAGTCCCACACTGGGCTCCTTGCTCAGCTGGGAGTCTGCTTCTCCCCCTCCCTCTGCTCCTTTCCCCAATGGTTCTCTCTCTCTCTCCCAAATAAATAAAATCTTAAAAAACAAAAACAAACAAAACTTCTAAAAACATTCTCCTTTTGTAATTGCTTTAAAATGCTTTTCAATGTCCTCAGTGATGATTAATTTTTGTGCTTTGGAGGTGCATTTAATTTTGAGAAAGAGCCAAAAGTCCTCGAAAGCAAAACTAATTAAGTATAGAGGGTGACCCATCAGGGTAGTACTGTTTTTAGGCAAAATGAGATGTAATTTGTAAAGCATCTGTGTAATTTTCTTGCATGGGTTTTAAGAATTCCCGAGAGAAAGTCCAAAGATATTTTGAATAAATTCAGTATTTCTGGGATCAATATGGGTTTCAAAAGTTATTCCTTTGGAAGGCAGCTATGCTCACCACTATACCACCAACGCAAAAGTTATTCCTTTGAAGGACAACTATTTTGGCTGTTTAACTCCATTTGTGTTTGTTTAAAATACATATATACACACACAATCATCAGTCATCACTTTATAGTCACCCTGATAAACCCAGAGATGGCAATGTTTCTCACATCTGTAGTATACCAAGTAATGAAAAATGTGTGAAAATTCAGCAATTAAGAATGTTTACTATGGAATGGATCCGACTTCTTCTTTTCATCAGCTCAAGATGTGCATTTTATATGCTGTGCAAAAGTCCTTGTGACCTAATGGAAACATCTTGGCCTAGAAACTAGTTAATAATAGTTGCAAGGCACAGGGAAGCAGATCACATAGAAAATAGCGAACTTCCATTCCAGGGCATCTTATTAACCAGAATTCTTTGTTAACCAGTTTATCTGGGCAGTACAATGAAAATCTCCTATAATCATGGTCATCCCAAGGTTGTACAGGATCACATACTTTATGACCCATCCTAAATAAATAAATAAATGATGGAGATTCTGGTTCAAGATGGCAACATGGGTGGATTCTGAAGGACACACTGAATCTACAGATGTACACTGAACAATTTCCTCTGAAAAAAAATTCCAAAAACTAGCTGATTGACTCCTACACGTTGGGCAGATAAGACCCATATCCAAGGGGGTAAGAAAGACTGAAACACAATCTCACCATAAACCCTGCCCTGGATGTTGTGACCCCCAAATCAGAAGGGAACTGGATCTTGAGCTTTTCCCTGAGGCATCAAAGCTCTGAAGCACACATCTGGTTTGCTGACTTTTAGGACCTGCATCTGAGAGAAGGACCCCCCAAAACCTCTAGCTTTGAAAGCCAACATGTCCATGAGACCCATAAGGCTCTAGTGAACTGAGAAACAGTGCTGAAAGGGCTCGCATGGGTGGACTCTCCCACCTCAGGACTAAGGGCAAAGGCAGCTGACTGAACAGCATCCAGACATTCTATGAAAGAGGCTTATTTGCTTCTCTTAAAGTGTTAGCTTCAGTGTCAGATAGCTAATGTAACACACAAAGAGGGACCAACTGAAATATTGTCCAGAGACAGAGGCCAGCAGGTACCATCTTTGCACTTTCTCTGTCTTGCTCCAGGTTGCCAGTATTTCCTAGAAAGGAACAGTACCTTCATCTGGCACCCTGATTTTTACATTATCACCCAGGGGACACCTCCAGATCACATGGCTTAGGGGGCCAGCAGGGTTTACCTTTGCAGGTCCCGCAAGACTGTAAAAAAAAAAAAAAAAGGATAAAGTTCTTATCAGCTACTACCCTCAGGGTGCAGCACAGAGGCAACAAACCAAGGCACCCAGTCCTTCTATTAAAAGGGCCTATTAGCTTATCTTCATAGCTGTGTCCTGAGAAACTTCTAGTTTTAACACATATCTAAAGGCTGACCATAATCCTCTCTATAGAGACCACTAGAAGGCAAGTGCTATCTTTGTTTTCTCCTTCTAACAGAGCACCAGAAAGGCCCAGAAAGGAGATTGTACCTGTACCTGGTACCCCCATTTTTATATATGGTACCTGGGTTTTTGTGTACCACACAAAATCCCCTTGATCACCTGGCCAGTGGGTCTAATGCTCATGAGTTCAATGGAATGGTAAAAAACAAACAGTTCTTATCTGGTGATCACCCCATGGAACAGTGCAGGGGGAATAGATAGAAATGCTCATCTCTCAGTCTTCCCCTAAAAGAGGTATTTTTGCATGCTTTAAAAGCTGATGCCTCAGAGTCTGGCTTCCAATTGGCCTGAATCTAGGTGCTGACTGAGATCCTTGCCTTTGGGACAGGTCTTGGCTCACTCTCAACTACTGGGAGCCACTAAAAATAAAGTAGGCTGCTTAAACAATCACAAAGGTTTGAGAGACAACCAAGAGCTAGGGCAAGGTTGAATCTAAATTTCATCTCCTATACAAGGCCACTTCAAGACTGGGAGTGGTGGCTGTTTTATCTAATGCAGGGAAACCAACACAGAGAGTCAAGGAAAATCAAACAACAGGAATGTCCCTTTAAAAAGAACCAGCTAAGATTTCAAAGAACTAAAAACAAAGGTAAGTGATTTACCTGATACTAGTTCAAAATAACAAACATAGAAATGCTCACCTTTAGCCTGTGAGAATAATGGATGAGAACAGTCAGAATTTTGATTAAAGGGATAGAAAACAGAAGAAAGTATCAAACAGAAGTAATAGAGCTGAGGAATATAATAACTAAACTGAAAAACAGAAGGGTTCAACAGCAGAATAGTTGAAGCAGAAGAATGGAAAAATGAACTCAAGGATAGGGCAATGAAACTCCCCCAATTAGAGCAGCCAAAGAAAAAAATGTAAAAGAATGAAGATAGCTTAAGGGGCTTATGGGATGACATTTTAGGAGCCCCAGAAACAAAGAGAGAAAGGGGCAGAAAACTTAGTTGAAGAAATAATGGTTGAAAACCTCCCTAAACTTGGGAAGTAAACAGATGTCTACATCTAGGAAGCCCAGAAAGTTCCAAAGAAGAAACTCACACCAAAATGTTCCCAAGATACTCACATTAAGTCACATTATAACTAACATGTTAAAAGTTACAGACAAGGAAAAAATCTTAAAAGCAGCAAGAGGAAAACAACTTGTTATATACAAGGGAATACCTATAAGACTATGGGCACATTTGGGGTGCCTGGGTGGCTCAGTTGGTTAAGTGACTGCCTTCGGCTCAGGTCATGATCCTGGAGTCCCAGGATCGAGTCCCTCATCGGGCTCCCTGCTCAGCGGGGAGTCTGCTTCTCCCTCTGACCCTCCCCCTCTCATGCTCTGTCTCTCATTCTCTCTCTCTCAAATATATAAATAAAATCTTTAAAAAAAAAAAAAAAAGACTATGGGCACATTTTCCA
Source organism: Phoca vitulina (assembly GCF_004348235.1). Lineage (NCBI taxonomy): Eukaryota > Metazoa > Chordata > Mammalia > Carnivora > Phocidae > Phoca > Phoca vitulina. Next base: position 25,447,484 of record NW_022589709.1, read on the forward strand.
GCAAAAACTCTGAGGCAAGAAGAGAATGACAGGATATATTCAAAGTACTGAAAGGAAAAAAATGCCAACCAAAAATAATCTACCCAGCAAAGTTGTCCTTTATGTGAAGGAGAGATAAAGAGTTTTTTTGACAAGCAAAAACTAAAGGAGTTCCTTACCACCAGACTGGTCAACAAAGTGAAAATATAAATATCACTGGTAAAGGTAAATATACAGTAAAATTCGAAATAATCCAGTGTTAAAGGTGGTGGGTTAATCACTTATAAAGCTAGTAGGAAGGTTAAAAGACAAAGTAGGAAAAAATATAACTGCAATAATTTGTTAAAGGATACACACAATAAAAATATGTGACATCAAAAAGCACAAAACATGAGGAATTAAAAATCTACAACTTTAGAATGCAATCAAACTTAGGTTGTTATCAACTTAAAATACACTGTTTATAAGTTGTTTTATGTAAGCCTCATTGTAACCAAAAACCCATAATACATACCCAAAAGAAAAAGAAACGAACTTAAGTATACCACTACAGAAAATCATCAAACCACAAAGAGAGCAAGAGCAGGAAAAAAAAAAAAACAAAACCCAGAGTAATTGCAAAACAACCAGAAAGCACTAAAAAATGGCAATAATTCCATACCTATCAGTAATTTTCATGTAAATGGACTAAATTATCCAATCAAAAGAGTGGCTAAATGTATAAAAAACAAGACCATTTATATTCTGCCTACAAGAGAGTCACTTTAGATGTAAGGACATGGAGTGATGCAAAATGATAATTCATGAACATTGAACCAAAAAGAAAGCTGGGGTAGCTATACTTTACATCCCACAAAATAGACTTTTTGACAAAGAATATAGTAAGAAATAAATATGACTACATAATGATAAAGGGGGCAATCCAACAAGAGAATATAATATTTGTAAATATATATGCACCCAACCCAGGAGCACTTAAAAATATAGAGCAAATATTAACAGACTTATAGGGAAAAACAGAGAGTGATATAATAATGGTAGATAAAGGACTTCAATACCCCACTTTCATCAATGGATAGACGATCCAGATAGAAAATCAGTAAGAAAACACTGACCCTAAAAGATATGCTAGACCACATGGCCTTTGAAATATACACAGAACATTTAATCCAAAAACACATTCTTCTCAAGCCCACAAGGAACAATCTCCAGGATGTAAGGACCACAAAATAAGTCTTAATAGTTTCAAGAAGACTGAAATCATATTAAGCATTTTTTCTGGCAACAATGGTATGAAACCAGAAATCAATTACAAGAAGAAAAATGGAAAATTCACAAATATGTAGAGATTAAACAACATGCTACTGAATAACCAATGGGTCAAAGAAGAAATAAAAAAAATAAAGTATCTTGAGACAAATGAAAATATAGCATACCAAAACGTATGGTATGTAGCAGTTCTAAGAGTTCAAGTGGTAAATGCCTATTTTTAAAACAAAAACAAAAACAAGACCTCAAATAAATGACTTAACGTTACACTTCAAAGAACTAGAAAAAGAATAAACAATGAAGGCCAAAGATAGTAAAAGGATGGAAATAAAAAAGATCAGAGTAGAAATAAATATAAGAGACTAAAAATACAATAGAAAAGATCAGTGAAACTAATAGCTGGTTTTGGGAAATAAGTAAAATTGACAAACCTTTAGCTAGACCCACCAAGGCAAATAAAAGAGAGGACTCAAAATCAGAAATGAAAGAGGAGACATTAAAACTGATACCACAGAAATACAGGAGATCTTAAGAGACTACGATGAACAGTTGTAAGTGACAAATTGGACAACTTCTAAGGAATGGATAATTCCTAAAAACAGATAACCTACTAACAATGAATCATGAAGAAATAAAACAATGGAAGAGACCAACTACTAGTAAGATTAAACCAGTAAGAAAAAACTTCCCAACAAACCAAAGTCTAAGACCAGGTGGCTCTCATGGTAAATTCTACCAAACACTTGAGGAATTAATTCCAATCCCTCTCAAACTTTTCAAAAAAAAACACAAACAAACAAACAAACAAAAAAACAACAACAACAGTAGATGAGGGAACACTTCTAAACTTATTTTATAAGGCCAACATTACCCTGATACCAAGTCAGACAAGAATGCTACAAGAAAAGCAAATTACAGGCCCGTATCCTGGCTAAATATAAGGATAATAAAATCTTCAACAAAATACCAGTAAACCAAATTCAGTAATGTATTAAAAGGATCATACAGCATGAGTGGGATTTATTCCAGGGATGCAACGATGATTCAACATCCACCATCAATATGATACACCACATTAACAAAGTAAAGGATAGAAATATGATCATCTCAATAGATGCAGAAAAAAAATTTTTGACAAAATTCAACATTCATTTATGATAAAAACTCTCAACAAAGTGGGTATAGAGGTGAATATTAAAAAAAGCCATATATAACAAGCTCATGGGTAACATCACATTCAAAGGTGAAAACATTTCTTCTAAAATCAGGAACAAGACAAGGATGCCCTTCCTCCCTTTCCCTATCCCTGCTTGTGCTCTCACTCATGCATGTGCGCTCTCTCTCTCAAATGAATAAGTAAAAAAAAAAAAAAAAAATCTTTAAAACAACAACAAAAAAGACTCCACCGAAACTGTTAGAATAAACAAATTCAGTCAAGTTGCAGGATACAAAATCAATGTGCAAAAATCAGTTGCGGTTCTATACACTAATGATGTGCTATCAGAAAGAGCAATTACAAAAACAATTTCACTTACAATTCCATCAAAATAGTATAATACCTAGGAATAAATTTAACCAAGGAGGTGAAACACCTGAACTCTGAAAACTATAAGACAATGAAATAATTTGAAGATGACACAAACTAATGGAAAGTTATACCATGCTCATGGATTGGATTAATACTGTTAAACTGTCCACACTACCCAAAGCAATCTACAGATTCAATGCAGTCTCTATCAAAATATCAATAGTATGTTTCACAGAGCTACAACAAATAATTCTAAAATTTGTATGTATCCACAAATGACTCTGAGCAGCCAAAGAAATTTTTTTTAAAGACTTGAGAGAGAAAGAGAGCATGAGCAGAGAGGGGGTGGATAGGCAGAGGGAGAGGGAGAAGCACGTTCCCTGCTGAGCATGAAGACCAGCACGGGGCTTGATCCCAGGACCTTGGGATCGTGACCTAGGCCAAAGGCAGATTCTTAAACCAACTGAGCCACCGAGATGCTCCCAGACAAAGAAATCTTAATAATAAGCTGGAGGCATCACAATCACAGATTTCAAGCTATGCTACAAAGCTGTAATAATCAAAATAGTATGGTACTCACACAAAAATAAATACAGATCAATGGAACACGATAGAGAGCCCAGAAATAAACCCATGCTTATATGGTCAATTAACATATGACAGAGGAGGCAAGAATATACACTGTGAAAAAGACAGTCTCTTCAGTAAATAATGTTCGCAAAATTGGACAACAAAAGAATGATACTAGACCACTGTCTTATACCATACACAAAAATAAACTGAAAATGGATAAAAGGCCTAAATGTAAGACCTGAAACCCTAAAACTCCTAAATGACAATATAGACAATACTTTCTTGGACAATGGACCTAGCAACATTTTTCTGTGTCTCCTCAGGCAAGGGAAACAAAAACAGAAATAAACTATTGGGACTATGTCAAACTAAAAAGCTTTTGCATGGTGAAGGAAAGCATTAACAAAACAAAAAGGCAACCTATTGAATAGGGAAGATATTTGTGCATGATATATCTGATAAAAAGTAATATCCAAAATAAGAACTCCTACAACTCAACACCAAAAAAACAAATAATCCAATAAAAATGGGAAGAGGACCTGAATTCTACTGATGGGTATTTACACAAAGAAAACAAAAACACTAATTCAAAAAGATATATGCATCCCTGTATTTATTGCAGCATTACTTACAATAGCCAAGATATGGAAGCAACCTAAGTGCCCACTGATAGATAAATGGATAAAGAAGATGTGGCATATACATACATACATAGAAACACATACAATTAAATATCACTCAGCCAAAACAAAAAAAGAATTAAATTTTACCATTTGCAACATGGATGGACTGAGAGAGTCATGCTAAATGAAGTAAGTTAGACTGAGAAAGACCAACAAATACCATATGATTTCATTTATATGTGAGATCTAAAAAGCAAAACCAACTAACCACAAAAAAACAGGAACAGATTCTTGAATACAAACTGGTAGTTACTAGGGGTGGGGTGATAGGCAAAATAGGTAGAGGACATTAATAAGAACAAACCTCCAGTTATAAATAAATCACTGGGATGAAAAGTGTAGCATAGGGAATATAGTCAATAATACTGTAATAACATGGGCGCCTGGATGGCTCAGTTGTTAAGCGTCTGCCTTCGGCTCAGGTCATGATCCCAGGGTCCTGGGATCAAACCCTGCATTAGGCTCCCCGTTCAGCGGGAAGCCTGCTTCTCCCTCTCTCTCAGCCTGCTGCTCCCCCTGCTTGTGCATTCTCTCTCTCTCTCTAATAAAAAAAAAAAAAAATCTTAAAAAAAAAAAAAGATTTAAAAAAAATACTGTAATAACATTGTATGGTGACAGGTGGTAACTACACTTATCTTGGTGAATACTGCATAATGTATAGAACTGTTTGCTCACAGTGTTAAAAAAAAAAGGAAATGGGCAAAGGACCTGAATAGACCTTTTGCCAAAGAAGACCTTCAGATGGCCAACAGACACATGAAAAGATGCACAACATCACTCATCATTAGAGAAATGCAAATCAAAACCACAACAAGGGCTCCCTGGTGGCTCAGTCGGTTAAGCGTCTGGCTCTTGATTTTGGCTTATGTCATGATCTCAGGGTCGTGGGATCGAGCCCCATGTTGGGTTCTACACCCAACACAGAGTTGGCTTGCCCCTCTCCCTCTGCTCCCCCACCTGCTTGCTCATTCTCCCTCTCTCTCTCAAATAAATAAATAAATAAAATCTTTAAAAAACATAATGAAATATTACCACACACTTAACAGAATGATTAATATCAAAAAGACAATAAGTAACAAGTGTTGGAAAAGATATGGAGAAAAGGGAATCCTCTTGCATTGTTGATGGAAGATAAACTGGTGTAATCACTATGAAAACCAGTACAGAGATTCCTCAGAAAATGAAAAATAGAACTACTATATGATCCAGCAATTCCACTTCTGGGTGTTTAGCCAAAGAAAATACACTAATTTGAAAAGATGTATGTACCCTTATGCTCACTGCAGCATTATTTACAATAGTGTGGAAGCAACCTAAATGTTTATCGATAGATGAGTAGACAAAGAGGTTTATATATAAATACACATACATAGAAACACATACATAAAACATGCAATGGAATATTACTCAGTCATAAAGAAGAATGTAATCTTGCGATTTGAGACAACACGAATGGACCTAGAGGGTATTATGCTAAGTGAAATAAGCCAGAGAAAGACAAAGATCTTATTATCTCACTTACATATGGAACCTAAAAAACCAAACCAAGCCAAAACAAACCTACCTTAATTCATAGATACAAAGGACAGACTGGTGGTTGCCAGATGTGGTGGGATTAGGGGGTGGGTGAAATGGGTAAAGGTGGTCAAAATATACAAACTTCCAGTTATAAAATAAGTAACAAGGATATAATGTACAGCATGGTGACTATAGTTAATAATACTGTATTGTATATTTGAAAGTTTTTAATAGATCTTAAAAGTTTTTACTGTAAGAAAAAAACTATGTTTGGTGATGGATGTTAACTAGACTTGTGGTGATCATTTCACAGTATATGAATATCAAATCATTATATTGTACCCCTGAAACTTCTATATCAATTATAGCTTAATTTAAAATGATGTTCATTATAGCTGTGGCATTAGCTATATTTTATTTTAACTACATTCTCTCAAAATTGATCATTCACGTTGATGATTCATGTACAGTATATAGAACAAATTTCAATCATTACATATGATTGACCATCATGTCCCACCAGGGAACCATAAAAGGCACAAGAACATAAGATTTTGTCTTTAAGTCTCCAACTGGTCTCCAGTTCTCCTCTTGTCTCTCTAGCACCTAACAAATTTTCAAGCCACAACTATGTGCCAAGTCTGTCCCTCATTTTGTCTCTCTGAGCCCCAGAAAGTTGGGGGTCCTTTGCCCAAAGTCTCCTAAGGAGTAAAGCCAGGACTTGAAGCCAGCTGTGTGTGAACACAAATCCAGAATCTACCAAAAGGGCCTGGTGACTCAAACTGGGTTGAGCCAAAGTCACTGACTGACCTCTGGAGAGGTCTTAATTGAATAAGGGGAAGATTCGATAATACTCTGTGGCCAATCCAAGAGTTTCATGGTTGTTAATGAAACACTTTGTAGATTCGAGTAAGTCCTCTCATTGCTCCTTTGGATTATCATTACCCATGTTCTTTCTGGCAGTCTTTGACTCTGGCTCTCTTTGGAATTTATCATTTGGTCCCTCTCTAACCACACTTTGTTATGCTAAACAGGAAAAGGCAAAAGAGAGAAACTCAAAAGATACTACCTTAGTTGTTTATCCCTAGCTGCTACATAATTCACATTAGCACACTAAAATATTAAGACACTTTTCTTTGTAATTTCCTTTAAACAACACAAATTCCTTCTGTCTTTTTCACTTATAATTTTCACAAACTATTTTTTTCCCCATGTATAGGTTTGTCTACCAGCACAGAATTTGAGATTTAGAAAAGTTACTTGGTTTCTTCATTTGCTTTCATATGTGTGAAACTCGACTGACAATTAAAATTTTTTTTTAATTCTGAAAATTACCGTTTAATTTGGGCATTTCTCCAGCTGCCTTTGTTTGTTGTTACCCATGATAATCTAGTGTCCCATTATTGTGAAAAATTAAGGGTTGCCTAATCATGAAAGACTAATGAGCAATAAATATGCTCAACTGGATATTCTCAATAAAACAGAATAAGGGATGAGCCACATTCTTGATTATGGCACCATTTGTTTCATTCCATAGATTAACTACAATTCAGTTCTTTTAAAAAAGAGATGGGGGCATCTGAGTGGCTCAGTTGGTTAAGTGTCCAACTCTTGATGTCAACTCAGGTCTTGATCTTAGGATTGTGAATTCAAGGCCTGCACTGGGCTGCAATGTTGAACATGGAGACTACTTAAAAAAAAAAAAAAGAAAAGAAAAAAGAGAGAGATGAAATGGACCAACAAAGAGGACTGGGCTTGGACATAACTAAAGTAGGTAGGTAACTCTCAAGGAGTTTGCATTTAAGTGGGACAGCAAAAACTTCTAGTCATCTATCTAATAATTATACTGTCCTCTTTTCCTAATTTCAAAACCCTTGTATTTATTTTTGGCAGAGACATTCCAAAGCTAAAAATTACAGTTGGTAAGATGTAAGTCCAAATTGCTTGGGGGAACTTCTGAAGAAACAGCATAAAAGGGTACAGTCGGCTCGGACTCCTTTCTAGCTCCACACCCTCCCTGCCCTCTTTCCTGCCTAGATGTGGAATCACCACAGAGCCCATCCTAGACCATGAGGTCAACTTCAGGAAGAAAATTATACTTTCAGATAAAGAGGCAGAAAAGGTCACCTGTTGACTGTGGAGCACCCAAAGCCCTGGACTGTCTATCACTGGACTTCCTTTCTGGGAGAGAAACTCCCTTACTTAAGCCATTGTTATTTCTAATCTCTATTACTAGCAGTCAGATGTAGCTCCTAATTGAGATCTGAAGTAAAATACTCACTACTGTCTAAATTTAGAAGGCAGTGAGTCTTGTTTGTCTTAAGCTTTGATCTCTCTCGAAGAGCAAAGTCCCCCGGGAGAGGAAACATTGTTGAGCTGAAGGTCATTTAGGTACAGCAGGTTTTGCAAAGGAGAGCAAAAGTAGAGATAAAAGTCCTCAAAGTGGAAAAAAGGGCACTTGTAGATGTCACGGAGAGCACACCAAATAAACAACTAATAAGATAATTAATACACTGGGTCATTTTCATATAAATGGAGTGATCAAGAGACTTTGAATTAAGATTTCTGGAAGATTCCAAAACAAAAAAATGTGGGTCGCATCAGCAGGACAAATTGTGCTAAGCAAAAGAAAAACAACACAATCCTGTTCATCTGACATGTTTCTCCTTTGAATTTTATAGTCACATTTTTTTTCCCTCTAGGGATGCAGAATAACTAGGCAGGAAGGCTCCACCTGGGGGCACCTTCTTATCACCAGATAGTAAGACCCCTCCCTCCCTTTCCCATCCATAAAATTTACTATGTTATTCTCTTATCGATCAGCCCCTGCTGATTTTGAGAGTCAGGAATTTTACAAAAATATTATAATACCTTTCAATCTTCTTTCTCTCTGAAGTTCCAGCCATTATAATTCAGCTATTTCTTGGCTCATAAACTTGGCAAGGCTTTCTGGAAAAAAAAAAGTCATCTCATTGGCAGAGAGCTTTCTCATATGCTGACAGTTTAGCTTATATGAAATCGCTGAGTAATAAGGAGGATAAAATAAGGCTTGTAAGGGAAACAGGAAGCAGTATACCCTCCACAAATGAATCCCAGACACTGATTTTTGCTTATCTAAGAAGATGAAGGGTCTTTCCTTTGAGGCTGCATTCATTGACCTCTTGCTGAAACTGTTTATTCAATGTGATTTCTCCACTGGATCGAGAGTGGTCTTGCTTTCTTCCCTAAACCTTTCCTTAAGTGCTGTTTCCGATCTAATTCTGTACTGTCACATTGCAGCAGTCTTCTGTAACCCCTTCTGCTAAGGAACAGCTGGAAGCTTAGGACCACTTAGGATGCTGCACTCTCAAGTAGCCCTTCTTCTCAAAACAAATCTCTTAAAACTATTTCTTGGCGTGAATCTTTGTCGACTGTTCTATCTGACATCTCATGAAGACTGAAAAGAGGAAGCTTGTGCACCTCTGAAGAGAGCCCATCTCCATCTCCGCATGGCAAGTACATAGAGAATACTAATTAGCTAAGTCCTTGAGTACACAATGTAGGAGACATCTGCCCTTGCTTTCTCCATGCTAAATCCCTTTTCCATGCTTACTATTAAAAAAAAAAAATCACAGGAAGTAAAAATGGTTCAAATTAAAAACACACTCTTTCACACATCCTGTCCTGCTTAACAGTGCCATAATTCTACTGCACTGTAAACAATTAGATAGAGATATTGTAAAATTAGCTCCGATTTGCATAATAATGCTTGATTGTTAAAATTTAGTGACTGCATTTGCACAAATTTAATAACAATTCAGCTTACATTTTTTTGTTTTAATGTATTTTATACAAATAATGTCAAATTTATAGATTACTAGTTTCCCAAAAGCAAGCCAGATGAGGACATTGCATTTCTGCAAGTTTAATACACCACATGATATGGTAATTCTAGCCTTCTAAAATTAAAGGTCACCTCCTTTCCCGATTCTGTTTTTTCCCCCCTGCTTAACAAAAAAATGTTTTTGAGACTCCTAATGATCTGGAACAAAGAAAAATATATCCAATGCTCAATGACATCTAAATCAGCTCAAAATATTTTAAATCTATTTTCCCCCATTTTACTTTTAGGGAACTGTAGAATTAATTCCTAAAATCTAATTTTAAGGATGTTTTTAGGTTTAAAATCAATCACATTTGCATCCTGGGTTGGCAGAGCAAATTGCATTAAAAGATGTTTTTATTGTATTAATTGTCATAGATGTTAATTCGATGGATCTAACCATTATTGTCTTTTGGACTTACAGTATAATTCCACCTGATAGAAATTGAATTGCCACATAAGCTCTGCCCTTATCTGAGGCTTTGTGCTCCCCGGCCACTGGGTCAATGATGAAATCATTTCAAGTCCTGAATCATTGCTTTCCTTGAGGAAAATTTCAATGATTATTGCCATAACAGGGCATCCCCTTTTCACAAGAGACCAGCAGTGGTTTCTTGTAAAAAAATAAAAAAATTAGGAGCGTTTTTTAGCATATATAAAGAGGTAAGTGACTGTTAAGGTAGTTTGTTAACTATTGAAAAAAATTTTTTGATAAAATTTGTTGTTAAACATTGAAACAAGCAGTCAAAAAAGGGCACACAAATACATATTTCTTTATGGTGGTTTAGAATTCTTTGGTTCTGTTCAGGGCTTCTCCATATAGTTAGTTGTGCACGTTACTGGCTAAGGGAGGGACTAAATGAGGGCTGAAATCCAGCTTACACCCCACTTGTCTAGGTGGGTGCTGTGAAACGGAGCTGCGTAAACCCGTTGGAAAAAGCGCCGTTGTCTGTTTACACAAGGGCGTTCTAGGCATTCATGGCAGCCCTTAGTCGGACTCTCCAGGTTGGTATAAATGTGGTTTGGCTTAACAAAACAAACAAAAACAAAAACAAACAAAAAACTACTTCCAAGGGTCTTTTTCACAATTTTGTAATTTTAAATAAGTGATTCCAGTTTATATCCCATGAGGGTTTAAACTCAAAATGCTAATCCCACAATAATTGTCATAAAGAGGATTATGGAAACCACCAGTAGCAACATCCAAGTCAATCCTGGTTCAATGTAGGTCTTCTTACTCAAGGTTTCATAGGAACTTGTGTTTATATCTGTACTAGAAAAATGATGTCGATACTCGTCCAGTGAATTTGATCACCATCAGTAATTGATTACAATAATCAGGCCAAATATCTCATTTACTACTTCATCCTTCATCTTCTTCTAAGTGATGGCAGTTTTTCTGTTATTTTATTTTGTCTAGACTCTTAGAAGTACTTCAACTGTTCCGTTTGGTTTTCCAAATAATCCATCTATCCTTTAATCTTGCCATCTCTGAGGTGGTTCATAACACTGACTAAACTGCTTCTTTATTCACGGAGTTGTCTAGATTTACTGATAAAAAAGTTGTTTGGTTCAGGCAGATTTTGCACTTGATAAAAATTTGTTTCTGTAATTATTTGCTATGTGAATAACTTTATTTGCCATGTATTCTGGTCTATTTAAAGACATCTGGCATATTTAAATGACCAGATAGAAGACACATGACAAGTAAGAATGTAAATTTCAAACAAGGAGAGAAATTAAAAAAGTGGTTAAGGAATAAATAAATACATGTATGGTTTAGCACATAAGTTTGTATTTTGTATGTGTGTTTTGCACATAGTTATTTCATTAGTGGTCTGAAAAAAAAGTATTTGAATTAATCACCTCTCCCTAACATGTTTTTCTATACCAGCTAGTAGCTTGTGAAAATTTCCCTTATTATTTCATATTAGCCTCTGTAGATCTCTGTACATAAATTGTCAGAGTGCAAAGAAGACATAGAAAGAACAATGATAATATGTATTTAGGTGTATATATTATAGGCACAATCTTATAGATTAAAGAACATGATGGAGGTCCTCATCCAATTAAGCCTAGAGTACCAGATGCATTCCTATTCTGAACTTTCTCTGATGCACATCAATGAGGTGCTATCCTTAATAGATGCAATCCATAAAAGCTCTAACTGAAACCTCTCTAAGACTGATTTGAAAAGAAAACTTATGTATTTGTAAATGCTAAAAAACCTTATTTTTCTTACTACTCATATTAAAATTTGAAACAGGCATAGAAAACAAGGAAGATTGCATTCATTTACTTTCTAGGCCAAAGAACAGGAGCATAGGCACACTGCTGAGGTCTACATGATGATTCTCAACTTCAGTCCTGGACTACTTCCAAATTTTTAAAATCTATATACCATCTGTATTATTTGCTTATTTTTTCCTTAAATGGTCTAGTTAAAAAAATCTGGATATGGAGATTTTATATATATATATATATTTTATTTTATTTTATTTTTTTATTTTTTTGGGGGGATATATTTTTTAAAGGAAAATTTATGTTACTACTATAAAGGGACAAATCACTATCACTTGTCTTGAGATACTATAAGAGTAAATATAATGAAACTAAACCAATTTTAGTAAATTCTAGCTGGGCAGTTTTGCTGTCAAATGCTCTAAGCCCTAGCTTTACTATTTGTTAAAAGAGTAGGAGGAAGGAAGGGAATAGGAAGGAGGAAGAGAAGGGGAAAGAGAAAAAAGGAGGGGAGAGAGAGAGAGATAAATTGACAAGTTTGGAAGAGACATTATAGTCTCAACTGTTTTTCTAAAAGCCTAAAGACCTTTGTAAGGGAAATGCATTTCTTCATATGGCATTCAAAGTTATTTAATGTCAGGTTTATCTACCACTTAGGAACATCTTTAATTATGGTAGGGGTATGGGTCCCAAATTTTTGCTAACACTGTGCAGAGTTTTCTGCCATGCCTGTTATGCCCTTCTGCATGCTTCTGACTCAACATTGTTTCCATCCTTTTGCCACTTAATGAAATGGCCCCTGACCATAAAAAGCATTTGGTAACAGCCAGCAAAAATCATAGCATAATCACTCAATCTATTTATTCATTTGTTCAATAGACATATAATAGGTATAAACTAAAGCAAGCAAGCAAACATTGCTACTAGGTGCAAATACAAAGATTCAGTCCCACTTCCATGCTTAATCCAATGGAGATTTATTACCCAAAGTTTTAAAATTGTAATTTAAAAAAGAATCAAGAGGGTGCTTGGGGGACTCGGTTGGTTAAGCATCCGACTCTTGGTTTCGGCTCATATCATGATCTCAGGGTCATGGGATTGAGCCCCGAGTTGGGCTCTGTGCTCAACAGGGAGTCTGCTTGAGATTTTCTCTCCCTCTCTCCCTCTGCCCCTCTCCTCTGTGTTCTCTCAAATAAATAAATCTTTAAAAAAAATTAAAAAATAAAAAAGAATAAAGAGAAATTGTTCCATTCCTGATATTTTTTGTTAAGCACTTCTTCTATCTGCCTCAGAAAAAAAGTGGGGGGAGGAGTTGACTCAAGATGGTGATGTTGGAGAATCCAAAACTTACCTCTCCCAGAAGGAGAAGAAAGAAGGAGGCAGAAAACACATTTGGAGAAATAATGGTTGAAAATTTGCCTAACCTGGGGAAGAAAACAGACATCCATTTCCAGGAAGCCTAGAGAGTTCAAAATAAGATGAACTCAGCAACTCACATCAGGACACATTATGACTATAGTGTCAAAAGTTAAAGACAAGGAGAGAATCATAAAAGCATTGAGAAAAACAACTTGTTACTTACAAGGGGACATACATAAGACTATGTACAGATTTTTCAGCAGAAACTTTGCATATATCATGCCACCCCTCTGTCCTGAAAAGTACTCCCAGAAAAAATACTGCCAACCAAGAATACACGACCAGGTAAAGTTGTCCTTTATTTGAAGAAGACAAAAAGTTTTACAGACAAGCAAAAGATAAAGGAGCTCATCACCACTAGATAGGACTTACAAGAAATGATAAAGGGACTTCTTAAAGCTAAACAAAAGGGTGCTAATTAATAATAGGAAAATATGTGAAAGTATACATCTCACTGGTAATGGTAAATTTATAGTCAAATTCAGAATAATCTGATGTTTTAAAGTGGTGGGTTAATCTCTTATAAATCTAGTATGATGGTTAAAAGACAAAGTAGTAAAATAACTATAATTATAGTTACATAGTTTTGGTTATATAGTTAGAACTATAGTTTTAGTTGTTAATGAATACGTATTAAAAAGCAAAGAATTCAGAAGAATCTTCTAAAAAGAAGTTTTATAAACTACAAGAACATACAGATAACAAAATGAAATTAGCAAACAATGCATGAAGAATATGAGAAGTTCAACAAAGAACTAGAAACCATCAAAACAAAAAACAACCAAACAAATCTTAGAGCTGAAAAATACAATGACTGAACTGCAGAACTCAGAGAGAGCTTCAAAAAAGATGCAACCATGCAGAAGAAAGAATCAATGACCTAGAAGACAGGACATCCAAGATTATTCAGTGAGAAGATCAAAAAGAAAAAATAATGAAAAAGAGTGAAGAAACCTGATGGGAACTATTGGACACAATAGTAAGAAATACTACACATATTATGGAATTCCAAAGGAGAAGAAAAAGAGAAAGAGACAGAAAGTATATTTAAAACAATAATGGCTAAAAATGTCCCAAGCCTGAGGGAAAAAAATGGTCTTCCAGATCCATGAGGCTTAAAGGATCCCAAATAGGTTGGACCCAAATAGGGCTACACTGAGACACATGACAAACTGTCAAATTCAAAGACAAAGAATTTTGAAAGAAGGAAAAGAGAAATTAAATATGGGGAGCCCCTCTCCCCCCACCTCACATGAAGGTACAGACATGTTTCTCAGCAGAAACTCTTCAGACTAGGAAAGAATGGGAAGACAGATTCAAAATATTGAAAGAAAACAACTGTTAACCAAGAATTTTAAACTCAGCAAAGCCATCATTCAGAAATGAAAGCAAGATGATTACCAAACAAAGAAAAGCTGAGGGAGTTCATCAAGACTAGATCTGCCTTACAAACATTTTCAAAGGAGGTTTGTTGAGTAGAACTAAAAGGATGCTAATTTAGGTCATGAAAATTTAAGAAGGTAGCCTAGAACTCACTGGTAATGATAAATATATAGTCAGAGTTAGATTCTGTAATGCAGTAATGGTGGTGTGTAATTGCCTTGCAACTTCAGTTTAAAAGTTAAAAACTGAATGTAGTAAAAAATAGCCATAACTATCACAATCTGTTATTAGACACACAATATAAAAAAAAAAAATGTAAACTGTAACATCAGTAACCTAATATATGAAGGGGAGGAGAGTAGAAGTGTAAGGTATAGAATTGTTATCCAAGTTAAGTTGTTAGTTTAAAATAGGGTGTTATATTTTTAACATATTTTGTGTATGCTTCATGGTAACCACAAGGAAAAAACCTGTAGAAATTACACACAAAAAAATAATTAAGAAGTCCACATACTGATACCAAAAGACATCAAAACACACACATGCCGGATAAGAAGAAACAATGGATCTACAAAAGAGTCAGAAACAAAAAAAAATGATCATAATTACTTTATATAAATGGATTAAGGTTTTAAATCAAAAGAAATAGAAAGGCTGAAGTGATTAAAAAACAAAATCCAGAGATATGCTGTCTATGAGATATTCATGTTAGCCTTAAAGAGACTTACAGATTGTGAGTGAAAGATAGAAAAACATATCTCAAGCAAATGTAAAAAAAAAAAAAAAAAAAAAAAGGGCAAGGGTAGTTAGACAAAAAGGATTTTAAACTAGAAATGGCAAGGGCGCCTGGGTGGCTCAGTTGGTTAAGCGACTGCCTTCGGCTCAGGTCATGATCCTGGAGTCCCGGGATCGAGTCCCGCATCGGGCTCCCTGCTCGGCAGGGAGTCTGCTTTTCCCTCTGACCCTCCTCCCTCTCATGCTCTCTGTCTCTCATTCTCTCTCTCTCAAATAAATAAATAAAATCTTTAAAAATAAATAAATAAATAAACTAGAAATGGCAAAAGAGACAAAGGCCATTATATAATAATAAAGGTGTCAATCCATCAAGAATATGTAACATTTGTAAGTATTTATATATACAACATTAGAACACCTAAATGTGTACAGAAAATATAAAAAGCAATATGGAGAAATTATCAGAAATACAATAATGATTGGGAACTTTAATACCCCATTCTCAGCTCATCCAGACAGAGAATCAGTAAGGAAACTGTGGATTTGAATAACTCTATAGGCCAAATGGACCTAACAGACATACACAGAACATTCTATCCTACAACAGCAGAATACACACTCTTCTCAAGTGCACATGAAACATTTTATAGGATAGACCATATGTTGTATTAGTGAATTCAAGAATACTGAAGTCATATCAAGTATCTTCTTCGACCACAGTGGTATGAAACTAGAAATCCATACAAGGAAGAAAACTGGAAAATGCAAGAAGACATGGAAATTAAACAACATTCTCTTGAAAAATCATTAGATCGATGAAGATATTAAAGGGGAAATAAAGAACTATCCTGGACAATGAAAATGGAAACAATATACCAAAACATGGGGAGCAGCAAAAGCAGTCCTAACAGGGAAATTCATAGTGTTAAAATGTATACATCAAGAAACAAGAAGGATCTCAAATAAGCAACTTAACATTACATCACAAGGAGCTAGAGTAAGAAAAAAAAACAGCCCAAAGATAGAAGGAAGGAAATAACAAAGATCAGAATGGAAATAAAATAGAGACTAAAAAGAAAATAGAAAAGGTAATTTAAACAAGAGCTATTTTTTGGGGTGCCTGGGTGGCTCAGTCGTTAAGTGTCTGCCTTTGGCTCAAGTTGTGATCCCAGGGTCCTGGGATTGAGCCCCATATTGGGCTCCCTGCTCGGCTCCCTGCTCAGCGGGAAGCCTGCTTCTCCCTCTCTCACTCCCCTTGCTTGTGTTCCTTCTCTCGCTGTGTCTCTCTGTGTCAAATAAATAAATAAAAACTTAAAAAAAAAAATAAAATAAACAAGAGCTATTTTTTGAAAAGATGAACAAAACTGACAAACCCATAGCTGTGACTCACCAAGAGAAAAACATAGTATCAGAAATGAAAGAGATGTTATAACTGATACCACAACAAAAGATAAGAGACTACTATGAACAATTATATGCCAACAAATTGGACAATCTAGAAGAAATGGATAAATTTCTAGAAACATGCAACCTATCAAGACTGAATCATGAAGACAGAAAACAATTGGACTGACTAAAACTATAAGGAGATTGAATCAGTAAGAGAAAACCTCTCAAACAAAAGTTCAAGACCAGAGGGCCTACTGGTCAATTCTACCAAACGTTTAAGGAACACCAATCCTTACCAAATTCTTCCAAGAAGACAGAAGAGGCAGTAACACTTTGAAACGCATTTTAGGAGGCCAGCATTACCCTAATACCAAAGTCAGTAAAGGACACTATAAGAAAACTATAGACCAGTAACTCTGATGAATATAGATGTAAAAATTCTGAATAAAATAGTAGCAAACTGAATTCAGCAGCACATTTAAAAGATAATGCTCCAAGTTCAAGTGGGATTTATCCCTCTTGAAGCAAGAATATTTCACCATCTGCAAAATCAAAATGAATATATCACATTAATAGGATGCAAGGGGGAAAAAAAATCACATTATCTCAATAGATATAGGAAAAACATTAGACAAAATTCAATACTCCTTGATGAAAACACTCTTAAATTAGATATAGAAGGAACATACCTCAAAATAATAAATGCCATATATGACAAACCCATAGCCAACATCATACGCAATGGTGAAAAGTTGAATATTTTTCCTTTAAATCAGGAATAAGATGAGTGCCCACTGTCACTACTCCTATTCAACTATTCGAAGTCCTAGCCAGAGCAATCAGGCAGGAAAAGGAAATAAAAGGCATCAGAATTGGAAGGGAAGAAGTAAAATTTGCTCTATTTGCTGATGAAATAATATATACAGAAAATCCTGAAGACTGTACAAAAAACTGTTAGATCTAATAAACAAAGTTGTAGGATAGAAAACTGACACAAAAATCAGTAGCAATTCTATCCACTAACATGAATTAGGAGAAAAAGAAGTAAGGATAATGATCCCATTTACAATAGCATCAAAAATAAAAAAATACTTAGGAATATTTGGGGTGCCTGGGTGGCTTAGTCAGTTAAGTGTTGGACTCTTGATTTTGGCTCCGGTCATGATCTCAGTGTCATGGGATCAAGCCCCGTGTCCAGCTCCATGCTGGGCATGGAGCCTGATTAAAATTCTCTCTCTCCCTCTCCCCCTGCCCCTCCCCCTCCCCCTGCTCTCTTTCTCTCTCTTGGGGGGAAAAAAAAAAGAAATATCTTTACAAAGGAAGTGAAATATCTCTACACTAAAAACTACAAGACGTTAATAAAAGAAATTAAAGAAGAAATCCTGAGGAGGAAGAACAAGGCAGAGGTGTCACACTTTCTGATATCAAGCTATATTATAAAGCTATTGTAAACAGTATTATAAAGCTATTAAAAACAGGAGGGTATGAGCATAAAAACAGACACATACACCAATGGAACAGAATTGGCAACACAGGAATAAACCCATGCAAATAGGATAAACTAGTATTTGACAAGGGAGGCAAGAATACTCAATGGAGGAAAGATAGTCTCTTAAATAAATGGTGCTGGGAAAATTTGATATTCACATGTGAAAGAATGAAACTACACCTCTATCTTACATTACTCACAAAAATTGACAAAATGGATTATTAAGATTTAAATTTAAGATTAGGAACCACAAAAGCTCCTAAGAGAAAACATATGAACCAACTCCTTTATATGGGTTTTGGCAATTGTTTTTTGATAGGTGTTTTTTGATGTAAAGCACAAGAAACAAAATAAAAAAATAAATAAACAGGTCGAACTACATCAGAGTAAAAAACTTATGCACAGCAAAACAAATGATCAACAAAATGAAAAGACAACCTACAAAATGGTGAAAAATATTTGCAAACCATGTATCTAATTAGGTGTTAATATTCAAAATTAGAATAAATAATAGCATACAATAAATAGCATACAATAAAAAGCATACAAATTGGAAAAGTAAAACTGTCATGACATTTGCAGATGACATTATTTATATATAGGAAACCCTACAGACTATATCAAATTGTTAGAATGAATTAATTCTGAAAAGTTATAGGATACAAAAACCAGTATTAAAAAACCTATTGCATTTTTATACTCTAATAACAAACTATCAAAAGAAATACACAATCCTGTTTGTAACTGTATCAAAAAGAATAAAATACCCAGTAATAAATTTAACCAAGGAGGCAGAAGATCTGTACACTGAAAACTTTAAGACATTGATGGAAAAAAAAAAAAGACACAAGTAAATGGAAACTTATTTTAACAGATTGGAAGAATATTGTTGGTATATCCATACTATTGAAAACAATTGACAGATTCAGTGTAATCCTTATTAAGATTCGAAAGGCATTTTTCACAGAAACAGAAGAAACAATACTAAAATTTGTATGGAATCACAGAAGACCACAAAGAGTCAAAGCAATCTTTTTATAAGTAAGCTTTACACTTGAACTCATGACCTCAGGATCAAGAGTCACATGCTCGACTGACTGGGCCAGGCAGCCATCCCTCAAAGCAATCTTAAGAACAAAGTTGGAGGCATCATGCTTCCTGATTTCAAACAGTATTATAAAGCTATAGTAAGACAGTATAGTACTGGCATGAAAAACAGATACATAGATAGTGGAACAGACAGCCCAGAAATAAACCTACACATATACAGTCAATTAATTTATGACAAGGTAGCTAAGAATATACAATGGGGAAAGGATGGTCTCTTCAATAAATGGTGCTGGGAAAACTAGACGGCCACATGCAAAAGATGAAATGGGACCACTATCTTACACCAGATACAAAAACTAATTCAAAATGTATTAAAGACTTCAGTCCAATGCCTGAAACCATAAAACTCCTAGAAAAACTTATTAGCAACAAACTTCTTTACATCAAATAACAAAACCTGCACAGCAAAGAAAACCATCAGTAACATAGCAAACTACAGAGTGGGAAAAATATTTGCAATTCATATCTGATAAGAGGTTAATATTCATAATACATAAAGAATTCTTACAACTAGGCAGCAAAAAAACCCCCAACAATCTGATTAAAAAACGAGCAGAGAATTTAAATAGACATTTTTTTCAAAGAAGACATACAAATGTTCAACCGTTACATGAAAATGTGCTCATTATCACTAATTGTCAGGAAAATACAAATTGAAAACACAAGGTAGCACCTGTTAGAATAGCTATTCTCAAAAAGACAAGAGATAACAAGTACTGGCGTAAATGTGGAGTAAAGAACCCTTGTGCAGTCCTGGTTAGGATGTAAACTGGTACAGTCATATGGAAAACAGTATAGAGGTTGCTCAAAAAATTAAAAATATGACTACCATACGATCTAACAATTCCACTTGTATTTTTCTCAAGAAAATAAAAATACCAAGTTGAACAGATACGTGCACCCCATGGTCACTGTCACACTATTTATAATAGCCAAGATACAGAAACAACCAGAGTGTCTACCAACAGATGAATGGATAAAGATTTTGTGGTACACACTTACAATAGAACATTATATAGCTAATAAAAAGGAAATCCTGTCATTTACAACAAACTGGATGGATCTTGAGGGCATTATGCTAAGTGAAGTAAGTCAGAGAGAGAAAGACAAATACCATAAGATTTCAAATAGTCAATATATTTTTTAAAAAGTAATAAAAAAATATTAGATATGTGGTTATCAGAGGTGGGGAGTTGGAGAGAGGGAATTGGATGAAGATGGTAAAAGGTACAAACTTCTAGCTATAAAACAAATAAATACAAAGAATAGAATGTACATCATGATAGCTACAGTTAATACTGCTGTATGGTGTATTTGAAAGTTGTTACGAGAGTATATGCCAGGAGTTCTCATCACAAGGAAAAAAAAAACAAAAATTTTTTTTGGTATCATTATAAGATGATGAATGTTAGCTAAACTTATTGTGGTAATTATTTCACAAAATATGGGAGTCCAATCATAATGCTGTATACCTTAAACTTATAGAATGCTGTATTTCAATTATATATCAATAAAAGTGGGGAAAAAAGGAAAAAATTGGACATCAAAAACATGAAACAAGGGTGAAAGGAATAAAAGTGCAGTGCTTTAGAATGTGTTCTTTAAAAAAAAAAGATTTTATTTATTTATTTGAGAGAGAGCATGCAAGGGAGCACAAGCAGGGGGAGGGGCTGAGGGAGAGGGAGAAGCAGACTCCCCACTGAGGGGACAGCCAGACACAGGGCTCGATCCCAGAACCCCGAGATCAAGACCTGAACCGAAGTCAGATGCCCATTCTACTGAGACATCCAGGCACCTCTAGAATGTGTTCTAACTTAAGTAGTTATCAACTGAAAAGAGACGGTTTTAAGTTGTTTTATGTAGGCTTCATGGTAACCACAAAGCAAAAATCTATAGTACATACACAAAAAAACAAAGGAATCTATACATAACACTAAAGAAAATCATCAAATCACAAGAAAGCAATAAAAGGAACAAAGGAGTTAAAAAACAGCCAGAAAACTACAAAATGAGAGTAAGTACATACCTATCAATAATTAATTTAAATGTAAATGGACTGAATCCTCCAATCATATACATAGTTTGGCTGAGTGGATAAAAATAAGACTGCAACCATATGCTGCCTACAGGAGATCACACCAGATATAAGGACATACACACAGAAAGTAAAGGGATGGAAAAAGATAGTTCATCAACACTGAACGAAAAGACAGCTTGGATAGATATATTTATATCAGACAAAATAGAGTAAGGCAAAAATTGTAATAAAAGACAAAGGCCATTGCTGGACTGACCTGTTTATCAACATTGTAAATACATATGCACCCAACATAAATATATATAGCAGATATTAACAGACTTATAGAAAGAAATAGCCAGCAGTACAATAACAGCAGGGGACTTTAACAGCCCACTTTCATCAATGGAAGGATCATCCAGACAGGAAATCAGTAGGGCAACACTGGCCTTAAACGTCACTTTAGAGTAGATGAACTTAACAGACATATATATAGCATTCTATTTAAAAGCAAAAACATCACATGCTTTTCAATTACATATGGAACATTCTCCAGGATAGATAAGTTAGGGCACAAAACAATCTTTTTTTTTTTTTAAAGATTTTATTTATTTGAGAGAGAGAGATAGAACATGTGAGCAAGCAGGAGGAAGAGCAGGGGGGAGGGAGAGGGACAAGCAGACTCCATGCCTAGGACAGAGCCCGATGTGGGTCTCGATCCCAGGACCCTGAGATCATGACCTGAGCTGAAACCAAGAGTTGGGCACTTAATGAGCCACCCAGGCACCCTGGGCACAAAATGATTTTAATAAATTTATAAATTTATTAAATATTAACAAATTTAAGATTGAAGCCCTATCAAACATCTTTTCTAACCACAGTGGTATGAAACTAAAATGCACTACAAGATCAAGCTTGAAAATTCACAAATATGTGGAGATTAACAATATGTTACTGAACAACCAATGGGGCAAAACAGTTCTCAAAAAAAGTTCTCAAAACAGAAATAAAAAATTTCTGTAGACAAATGAAAATACAACATATTAAAACTTATGGGATGCAGCAAAAACAGTTCTAAGAGGAAAGTTCATAGTGATATAAATGCCTTCATTAAGAAACAAGATCTCAAACAATCTACGCTTGCACTTTAAAGAACTAGAAAATGAAATAAAGTCAAAGCAGAAATAGAGACTAAAAGAACAATAGAAAAGATCAATGAAACGAAGAAGTGGTCTTTTGAAAGCATAAGCAAAATGGACAAACCATATGCTAGACTCACTAAGGGAAAAAGAAAACCTCAAAATTGGAAACAAAAGAGAAGATGTTACAAGTTATATCACAGAAATACAAAAAGATCATAAGAGATGACTATGAATAATTATATGCCAACAAATTGGACAACCTAGAAAAAAATTCTTAGAAACACACACCTTATCAAGACTGAATCATGAAGAAATAAAACATCTGAATGGACCAATACTGGTGAGGAGATTGAATCAGTAATCAAAAATATTTCAACAAACTTAAGTCCAAGACCAGATGGCTTACTGGTGAATTCTGCCCAATATTTAAGGAATAGTAATCCTTTTCAAACTCTTCCAAAAATGGAAGAGGACAGAATACTTCCAAACTCATTCATGAGGTCAGCATTACTGATACCAAAACCAGGCAAGGATGCCACAAGAAAAGAGAATTACAGGCCAATATCCCTGATAAGCATAGATGTAAAAATCCTCGACAAATATCAGCAAATCAAAATCAGCAATACATTAAAAGGATCACACACCATATTTAAGTGGTATTCAAGAGACAGGGATGGTTCAACATGTCCAAAATCAATGTAATACACCGTATTAAAAAATGAAGGATAAAAATTATATGATCATCTTAATAGGCCTTTGACAAAACTTTACATGTATGCAAAGACTCTCAACAAGGTGGGTATAGAGGGAATGTACAACATAATAAAGGCCGTATGTGACAAGCCCACAGCAAGCATCACATTCAGTAAAAAGCTGAATGCTTTTTCTCTAAGATCAGGAAAAAGACAAAAATGCCCAATCATGCTGCTTTTATTGAACATAGTACTGGAAGTCCTGGGCAGAGCAATTAGGAAAGTAAAAGAAATAAAAAGCATCTAAATTGAAAAAGAAGAAGTAAAATTATCCCTATTTTCAGATGCCATTGTATTATATATAAAGACTCTATACCAAAAAACTGTTGAAAACAATCATAGTTCAGTAAAGTTGCAGGATACAACATCTATAGGCAAGAGAGTGTTGTGTGTCTATATACTAATAATAAACTAGCAAAATCAGAAATTAATAAAACAATCCCATTTATAATTGCATCAGAAATAAAATGTCTAGAAAATTTAACCAAGGAGGTGAAAAACCTGTACACTAAAAAACTCTAAGACAATGATTGAAGAAATTGAAAAAGACACAAATAAATGTAAAGATATTCTGTGCTCATGGACTGGAAGAATTGGTATTGTTAAAATGTCCAAAGTACCCAAAACAATCTACAGGTTCAATGCACTTTCTATCCAAAATCCAATGGCAGGCCTCATAGCCAGAACCACCCATCAGTGCACCTGCAGCACCCATGGCCCTGCCACAATAGGAGACCGTGCACAGCCCACACAGGGAACATCTCTCTCGAACACCTGGCTCTGGTGGTCATAGGGGATTGCACTTCTGGGCTCCACAGGACATCCCCTATATAAGACCACTCTCTGAACACCTGGAGACATAGTTGAACTACCTAATACATAGAAACAAACACAGACAGCTAGGCAAAATGAGGAGACAGAGGAATATGTTCCAACCAAAAGAACAAGAGAGAACCTAAAACAAGAAGTAAATGAAATAAATATAAACACTCTGCCTGGTAATGAGTTCAAAGTAATGGTCATTAAAATGCTGACTTGGAAGAAGAATAGATAACATAGTGAGAACTTCAACCAAGAGACAGAAAATATAAGAAAGTACCAATCAGAGCTGAAGAATACATTAACAAATGAAAAATACAGTAGAAGGAATAAACATCAGATTAGATGATGCAGAATAGATCAGCAACCCTGAAGACAGTACGTTGGAAATCACTCAAAATGAACAGCAAAAATAGAGAAGAGTTTAAAAATCTGACAATAGGGACAAGATCAAGCATATCAACATTTCCATTAGAGGGGTCCCTGAAAAAGAAGAGAGAGAGAAAAGGGAAGAAGATATTTGAAGAAATAATAGCTGAAAACTTCCCTAGCCTGGTGAAGGAAACAGACATCCAGGTCCAAGAGTAAAGAGTCCCAAACATGATGAACCCAGAGATCCAGGTCAAGACAAATTTTAATTAAAATGTCAACAGCTAAAGACAAGGAAAGAATCTTAAAAGCAGCAAGAGAAAAATCAATTAGTGCTGTATAAGGGAATTCCCATAAGACTATCAACTGATTTTTCAGCAGAAATTTTTCAGGTCAGAATAAAGCAGTATAATATAGCCAGTGCTGAAAAACAAAAACAAAAACAAACCTCCAAACTTCCAACCAAGAATTTCCAGCAAGGTTATTACTCAGAATTGAATGGGAGATAAAGATTTACCCAGATATGTAAAAAAAAAAAAAAAAATCAAAGGAGTTCATCACCACTAATTTGACGTTAGAAGATATATTAATATTAAAGAAATACTCTTCTTTAAGCAGAATAGGTCATAACTAGAAGAAAATATATGAAAGAAAAACATCTCACTGATAAAGGCAAATATATGATAAAGGTAGTATATCAACCACTTAAAAAGCTAATAGTAAGGTTGAAAGACAAAAGCAGTAAAATCTAGATCTACAATTATGAGCTAAGGAATACACAAAGAGATATGAAATAGGACATCAAAAACCTAAAATGTAGGGGGGAGGAGTCAAAAATCAAGTGTTTTTTGAATGTGTGTGAACTTAAGTGACCACCACCTTAAAATAAACTATTTATACATAGGTTGTTATATATGCACCTCATGGTAACCACAAATCCAAAACCTGTAATAGATACACAAAAAATAAAGGGAAAGATATCCAAAGATAACACTAAAGAAGGTCTTCAAAATACAAGGAAAGAGATCAAGAGAAGAAAATAGAGAAGAACTACAAAAACAACCCGGAACCAATTAAAATGGCAATAAATACATATCAATAATTACTTTAAATATTACTGAACTAAATGCTCTAATCAAAAGATTTAAGATAGGGGAGTCTGGGTGGCTCAGTTAGTTAGGCATCTGCCTTTGGCTCAGGTTATGATCCCGGAACCCTGGGATCGAGCCCCACATCGGGCTCCCTACTCAGTGGGGAGCCTGCCTCTTCCTTTCCCTCTGCCTGCCACTCCCCCTGCTTGTGCTCGCTCTCTTCTCTCTCCTCTCTCTGTCAAATAAATAAATAAAATCTTTTAAAAAACCCCAAAAGATATAAGATAGTTGAATGGATTAAAAAAGAAGACTCTTCTATATGCTGCCTACAAGAGACTCGCCTCAGAACTGAAAACACATACAGACTGAAAGTGAAGAGATGCAAAAAGATATTCCATGAAAATGGAAATCAAAAGATGGAATAGCTATACTTTTATCAGAAAAAAGAGAATTTAAAACAAAGTCTGTAACAAGAGATAAAGAAGGACATTACATAATGATAAGGGGACCAATTCAATAAGAAGATGTAACATTTATAAATATTTATGCACCCAACATAGAAACACCTAAATATATAAAGCAAATATTGACAGACACAAAAGGAGAAATTGGAAGTAATACAATAATAGTAGATAACTTTAACACCCCACTAGTAATCAATGGCATAAAATGACATCCATCAGTGGAACAGAATAGAGAAACCAGAAATAAACCCATGCTTATATAGTCAATCTATCACAAAGGAGGCAAGAATATTCAACAGGGAAATGACAGTCTTTGATAAATGATATTAGGAAAACTGGACAGTTATATGCAAAAAAATGAAACTGGACCACTTATGCCATGTACAAAAATAAACTCACATTTAAGTCTTTGATTCATTTTAAGACCTGAAAATATAAAACTCCTAGAAGAAAATATAGGCAGTAAGCTCTATGACATTCGTCTTAGCAATGTTTTTTGCATGAGGAGACATCCTCATGCAAGGACAATGAAAGCAAAAATAAACAAATGGGACTACATCAAACTAAAAAGCTTTGACACAGCAAAGGAAACCAATGAAGCAAAAAGGCAACCTACTAAATTGGAGAAGGTATTTGCAAATGATATATCCAGTAAGGAGTTATTATCTAAAACATATGCAGAATACAACTCAGTATCAAAAAACCAAACAATCCAAAGAAGACATGATGGCCAACAGTAGGAGTGTGAAAAGATACTCAACATCACTAACCATTAAGGAAATGTAAATCAAAACCACAATGAGTTTTCACATCACACCTGTCAGAATGGCTAGTATCAAAAAGAGATAACAAGTGTTGGCTAAGATGTGGAGAAAAGGGAATCCATGTGTGCTGTTGGTGGGAATGTAAGTTGGTGTAGCCACAATGGAAAACATTATGGAAGGGAGCCTGGGTGGCTCAGGTCATGATCCCAAGGTCCTGGGATCGAGCCCCGTATCAGGCTCCCTGCTGAGCAGGGAGCCTGCTTCTCCTTCTCCCTCTGCCATTTCCCCTGCTTGTGTTCTCTGGCTCTCTCTCTGTCAAATAAATAAATAAAATCTTAAGAAAAAGAAAAAGGGAAAACATTATAGAGTTTCCTCAAAAAAATTAAAAATAGAACTACCTTATGATCTAGCAATTCCACTTCTGGATATTTATCTGAAGGAAATGAATGAAAACACTCATCCAAAAGACATATGCACCCCTATGTTTATCACAGCAATATTTATAATAGCTAAGATATGGAAGCACCTAACTGTTCATCAATAGATGATGAATCAAGAAGATGTAGCATACACACACACACACACAAACACACTGGAATATTACTCAGCCATAAAAAGAACGAGATCTTGCCATTCGTGAGAACATGGATAGACCTAGAGGGTATTATCCTAAGTGAAATAAGTCAGACGGAGAAAGACAAATACTGTATATGATTTTACTTATATGTGGAATGTAAAAAACAAGTCAAATGAACAAATAAAACTGACTCATACATACAGAGAATAAAGTGATGGTTGCCAGAGGGGAGAGGGGTGAAGGGGATGGACAAAATATGTGGAGCAGATTAAGAATTACTATCTTCCAGTTATAAAATAAGTAAGGCCCAGGGATATAATGTACAATATAGGGAGTATAGTCAATAATATTATTACAACTTTGTATGGTGACAGATGGTAACTAGACTTATTGTGGTGACCATTTTGTAATGCATATAGTGAATCGCTAGTACAATATTATATGTCAATATTGTAAATCAATTATCCTTCAGTAAAATTTTAAAAACTCAAAACAAAAACCAAGAAGCAATAAATGTGGCTGTGGAGAAAAGGGAACCCTTGTGTACTGTTGATAGGAATTTAAGTTGGTGCATCCACTATGGAAACCTGTATGGAGGAAAACAGTATGATTCAGCAATTCCAGTTCTGGGTATTTATACAGATAAAAACATTAATTCAAAAAAGACAGCTGCACTCCTATCTACACTGCAGTATTTATAATAGCCAAGATATGAAAACATAGTGTCCATCATCAGATGAGTGGATAAAGTAGTGTGGTATATACATATAGAATTGGAATATATTCTGCCATAAAAAAGGAAATCCTGCCTTTTGTGACAACACGGATGGACCTTTAGGGCATTAAGCTAAGTGAAGTCAGTCACAGAAAGATAAAGACTAGTGAATCTAAAAAAAAAACCCCAAAACAAAAACCATACATATCCACGTGTGTGTGTGTGCGTGTGCACCCACATGCACGTGCGCACACACACACACACACACACACACCCAGATTGCTGGTTGCCAGAGGCAGGGGTTGGGAGTGTGGGGTGGGCTATAGGGCAAAGGTGGTCAATAGGTACAAACTTCCAGTTATAAAGTTACTATGTCCTGGGTTTGTACAACATGGACTACAGTTAATAATGCTGTATCGTGTATTTGAAAAAATATAGCATGAAGCAAAAATGAAAATGTGCATTTCAGGTAATCACAATCTTTATTATGGTTATCTCATTCTCATACAGCTATTCAAAATTCTTTCTAATGCGTGTTAATTGCTAACATATGGAGCTGCCTTCATGTCTGAAGGGGAAAAAAGCTACCATATAAGCCTACTATACCAAAGCAGTAACTTTAACACTTTCATTTTATCATTTTCAGAAAACCACCATCATTATTTTCTCATGAGGTTTAGCTACAACTCAGAATTCCATTTTATAAAGTTAGGAAGTTGAATATCCAAAAGGTTGCTGGTTTGTTTATGGCCTCACAGCTAATAGTGGGGAAATTTTAGTCACAATCTTTTGTTTATTCTCTCACCAAAACACTTTCTCACGATGGACAGTTCTGGTGCATTCCTTCCTCTATCCAGTTTTCGGCTCCACGTCAGTTTATATTTATTGGTCACCAAATTTGTGGCAGGCACTCCGATAGGTAAGGATATAAAAATGAAGGACATACCTCAACACCATCTATTTAACTTGGGCCTTTGGGCCTTATCTGCCACTGTTGAGAGGGAGCATGATCCTTGGGATTAAGAATGAGGGATGGGGGGCAATGAAATAGGGTAGGAGAGGAGAAATACAAGGAAATATTACTGAGTTGGCCAATGTTAAGTGTAACTGATGATGCCCCCTCCCTGGAACCATTCTTTAGGGGCTTTATAACCTTTGTTTCAGCTCATTACATGATGGGGATTGGAAGGTTGTGGAGAAAGGGGGACAAACTCATCTCCCAAGATTTGCCACTTGGAATGTTATATTCTTCACACTTCAGGGTGTCTCAGATGTGAATGCCGAGGGGGTCTGCCTTATCCCTTCTCTCTGGGTCATCCGGGGGAGCCTCAGGTGGGAGGAAAGGGGCTTATGATGTGGGCTTAAAGGGACACGCTGCTTGGTGGTGCCAGGAGAACTTGCAAGTTGTCCCACAGGGGGATGATGGAATGAGAGTCAGGATAGGCCAAGTGGATCAGAAGTGGCACATGAAATGAGTCTTAACATCAGTCACTGTGAAGATGTTAGCACTCACCGTCCCTATTTCCCGGCCTCACAATGGCTAGCGGCAGTCTACCTACAGGCCTCCCTCAGCGTTTCCCATCATGTATGGTTCCCAGCTAGAAGCCTTGCCCCCTTCCTCTTCGTCTTCCAATAACTCTTCTCCAAGACAAAGAGTAACAACAAGATTTATCTTCACAACACTGAGAACTACTGTTCTCTGTATTAGGCTTTGTCTTAGTAGGTGCTGGGAGGCAAACACCACTGGCCCTTGCCTTGGAGAAACTGACGACCTGGGTTGCCCTTGGAATTCACCTGGGGAGCTTTAAAAGGACTGCTGGCCCAGGTGCCGCTCCTAGAGACTGATTTAACTGGACTGGGGTACAGCTCGGGCATCAGGATTTTTAAAAGCTCCCACGTGATTCTTTTGTGCTGACACGGTGTTGCAACCTGTGATCCAATGGCAGAGAACAGGCTGCAATGTAGCTAGAGGATCGGAAACTTCAGTGCATCAGAATCACCTAGGAAATGGGATAGGCATGCTGATTCCCAGATCTGTAGCCTCCCGGGATTATGACTCACTGAGTCTAGAGTGGAGCAGGGGAATCTGCATAGTTAACAAGAGCTCTTAAGAGAATTGTGTGTAGAGCGTTCGGACCTCACTTGGGAAATATTTCCAGTCTCAAGAGGATAATGGCAAGAATGGAAAGATTTCAGAGGAGGGCACAAAGGTTGTCCACAGATTGAAAAACAGTATGAGGAAGTATTAAGATTTTTTATTCCAATGACAGCGCCAAAGAAGGATTTTTTTAAAAACGAGGCTGGAGATTGCACCTCCCGAGGAGGAAGTGTGCTGTGTGGTGACCAGCTGTTCTTTATCTCCTCCAGGACAGATGAAGAGCAAAGGCCTTTAAACTGTACCACATGGGCTTTAGGTTATATGCAAGAAAGGAATTCCTGGCAGGGAGGGTTGTTAAGCACTGATTTAGGTTATTAAGGAAGGCTGTGAATTTTTTTTTTTCTCTGGAGGTTTTCAAAACTGGTATAGATTCTCATCTATCTGGGCTGGCTAAGGTATTATCCTGCTCAAAGGCAGAAGGAATAGACTAGATAACTTTTTAAGCTCTTGAATGGCTTATGACTCGTGGATTTGTAACTAACAGCAACTGTAGTTAAATGTGAGTATAGGGGAACTTCCAGAATGGCAGAGTGAGGAGACTGGCAGACCATTTTCCCAGGAAAACAACCATTTAATTGATGAAAATTATTTTAAAAAAATCATTACAAAGCTCTGGGAATTATCTGAAGGGCATATAGCGAATGGAGAAACATTTATTCAAGAAAATCTACTAAATCTCAGTAAGAACAGTGGAACTCCATGGCGTTTAAATTATAGGCTCCCTCCTCCTCCCCCTCAGCTCCATGTTTAAAACTTTCCTGGGACTTCTACTCTGGGTAGTATGGCCAAGAAGACAAAGGTGTGTAGGAGTGGAGAGGAGGGGGCTCCCTCTTCCCCCAGCTCCCAGTCTTGGGCTACGTTTCCACCCTGTGAGCAGCAGTCTGTAGGTCCCGGTTATTATCTTCCCCACTCTGTGCCGCAGAGAACCTTTAGTTAGGGCAGGTGTGGCTGGAAGGCCTGAGGCTCCCATCTGCTACTGGCCGCTGCTCATAGTGCACAAGCTCTACTCTGAGTGTGGCAAGCCGGGAATACTGGGGCCCCATTTGCCCGGGTCCCAGCAGTGTGGAGGTTCCATGCTGTGGGGGTGGGCGGCGAGCTGCTCCATCACCCACTCATAGAGTAGAGGTGTCACTTAGGGAGAGGCAGGTCACTGTCCCCTGTTCCCAGCTCCTGTGCAGCAGTGTAGAGGTTCTGCTAGGGTGAGAGGCAGTCTGTAAACAGCTCTTTGGGAGGGGACAGACTGTATCTGGAAGAGAACTTACAGAATTCCAGGCCTAAGGGTGTTGTTGGAAACAATGGAGATACTGGTGCAGAACAATTACGAGGGTTTGGTAGTTCCACGATACTGGCAACAAGAAGTGGAACCGCAGAACAGCCAGAAGTTTTATAAAGAAAACCATAGAAAGAGCCAAGAATAACCTTCCTGGAATCACAGCCAACTCTGTGGGTCAGAACGGCTGTGCCCATAAGCTACATATTTACTCAGAAGCAATCAGAGGAGGAGTTGAGGCTTGATTTGAAACCATTCCCCAAGCTGCACACAGATCCATCAACACAGGGTGGAAGCCTTACAGGCACAAGGGAATTAAACACAACCTCTGACCGAATGAAGGCTGAACAATAAGCTGTTCTGGTCCAGGGGCAACTCCTAGGAAGCCAGGCTTAAAATCACATGCATCCCTGGTAGTTTGGAAGACTGTGTGCATGCCCCACACTACACCATCTCAGGAGCAGTTGGAGAGGGACCTTCTAAGCTACTAGTCCCTGGCTGATTGTGGGGCAAAAATGTAAGCCGTGAATTATGATAGCAGCCACATCCAAACCCCACACAGATCCAATGGTAAGGGGTAAAATCTAATTGACCATGGGGGTTTAAATAACCTTTGACCAATAAGTAGACTCAGGAGCCACCTGTAGGAAGCTAAGGTAAAAGATAAAAACAAGGGGAAAATAATCTGAGCAGAGACGCTGGAGACTGTATATTACAGGGGAAATAGACTTTAGAGTTATCAACCAAGTCACTGAACAAATAAAAAATGATCAAGCAAACAACAATCACCACCACCTCCTGGGAGATACCAGTATCCAGAGTTGCTACAATATATTACCTAAAATATTCAGTTTTCAATAAAAATCACAAGATGTATGGAGAAACAGTAAAGTGTGACACACACATACACACAGGAAAAATAGCAAGCAACAGCAACTGCCTTTGAGAGGCCAAGATATTGAACTTAACAGAAACAGACTTCAAAGCATTATTAAAAATATGTTCAAAGAACTCAAGTAAACCATGTCTAAAGAGTTAAGGCAAAGTATGATGGCAATGTCTTATTAAATAGAGACTATCAATGAAGAGATTGACAATTTTAAAAGAATCAAATGGAAATTCTAAAGTGGGAAAGGACCTAAACAAATAATTCACTAGAAGGACTCAAAAGTAGATTTGAGCTGGCAGAAGAAATGATCAGTAAACTTGAATGGGATCAATAGAGAGCATACAATCTGAAGAACACAGAGCAAAAAGAATGACAAAAACATAAACAGAGCTTCATAGAAATATGAGACATCATCTATATACCAGTGTATGTGTAAAGGGAGCACTAAAGGAGGAGAGAGAGAAATTGCCAGAAAAAAGTATTTGTTGAGCTTCTTGGACATGTAGTGTATTTTTCATCAAATTTGGAAGTTTTCAGCCATTATGTTTCCAAACTCCAAGTAGTACAAACACAGAGATAGCCATACCTAAACACATCATAGTTAAAATGTCAAAAGCCAAAGAAAATGAGAAAATCTTCAAAGCAGTAAAGGAAAAATGACTCATCATGTACAAGAGAACTCCAATAAGATTAATAACTAGCTTTTCGGTAGAAACAATGGAGGCCACACCGGGACACCATATTCAATGTGAGAGTGTGCAATAGGAGACTGGAATTTGTAGACGTTATTCTCCAGTGACTTCACATCATGTTTGTTTTTCTCTCTATATCTTGTATGATTTCCTCATTATTAACCACATTGTCATTTCCTGATAATTTCCGAATCTTTGTGAGGGACATATTTTACTACTTCAATTAGTACAAATTCATGGACATTTTCAAAAATAGTTCTGGACCTTCCATCTCGTTGAGGATTAAATATGTATCTGTGACTCTTGTTTCAGGTTGTGAGGACAAAAGTCTCTATCACAGACGTCTGTTGTTATTTGCTCTGCATCTACTCCTTCTTAGGATGGTAAACCTGGTGTTCTTTTGGGGAACCATTCCTCCCTCCTTCTTAGAGCAAATGGTTTATCTGAGGCTGATCTAAAATTCTGGCTTTATGAGTGGGCATATAACAGAAATCTGCTCAATCAGAGATTTTCTCTAGCCATACTGAACCCTGATAGGTTCAAGGATGGGCACACACCAAGCCATGCTATTGAGACTTAATTTTGGGACTTGGGCTAGAACAGTTGAGAAGGAGATGTCATTTCATCCGCGTTTCTCAGCTGTTAAGATGTAAGCCTGGGGCTGTCCATGCGCCACCAGGAGAGCAGTGCCTTTGGAGATACGGGCTGACCCAGGGAAAACAGAACTGAGAGATTGGGACAGAGAAATCTCATCCTTAACGGAATTAATTTGAACCATAATGAATCCAGTTGTGCCCTTAAGCCACTTCTATCTCTGGTTACATGAACAATGTATCCCTTTTTTGTGTATCAATTTTGAGTTGAGTTTCTGTGAGTTGAAACTAGAGGAGTCCTGAACAATGATTTGCCCTTCTTCTACACTTTTCATGTATCTATGAATGTGTTCATTTTACAACTGAAAAACATAAACCTGATACAAGAGCCAAAATAGAAATAGGTACACGGAGATTCAGAAGTCTCGTACGATGACCTCTGAGAAAGCAATTCTCTCTTTTTTGGTGAATTTTTTTTTAAAAAGCTGGAGTAATTTTAATAATGAACTGAAGACACCGATGCCAATTTGAACTTCTAATAGCTCACGTGTTGGACAAGGCCCAGTAGGTGATGCTGACCTAAGTGTGAACACACCACAAGTGTGCCTATTTCTCGTTAACCCTACAGGCCTGGAGAAGTGGTTGAGGTTAGGGGTTGAGGGCAGGGTGGGCAGAGGTGATTAGCAAGGAAGCCCTGAACATTCACTGAGGGCCTTGTTGAGCTTATGTAGGCCATACTAAAAGATCCAAGGAGGCCACATTTAAAAATAGCATAATGAAATTAGTACACTGCAGTCTGCCCTGAGGAGCAGACATGACCTGACTTGATGAAGCTTCACATACAAAATGGATTTTATTTTTAGGGCATTCTATCTGGGATAACAATGGCTCCGCTGATAGGAAGGTGGTGGGTATCGTTTGTCTTAGTGGCTGGCACTTATGCTTGAAAAGAACAAAATAGCATATTTAAACTGTCAAGCCCTAATTGTTTCATTAGACGGTGGTAGTCTCTGACAAAAGGAGCTGGCTAACTGTTGAAAGCAAGAATGATGAGCAGTAATCCTGGCAGGGCACTGGGGCGCTGCACTAGCTACCTCTCCTCCTTTGTTTCTTCCCAGTTCATCTCTGTTACAAGGGGAAGTCTCATTTTCTAATGTAATGACTGCTATTAAAATCAGTTAAAAGCCTTTCATGAGCTCTGTGGTAGATCTTCTACATATTTTTAGATATGAATGAACCGCGGAGGCAAGTTCCAGCATTTACATTCATCTGTTGGGTCTACGGCATCTAGTTTAATATCAAATATGGTAACGACGGATATTTATATATTTATTTAGGCCTCTGAACCCAGCAGGGTCCTAAAATGATTTACCCATTTCACACCTCATGGATGAGATGTTTTGTTTACCTCTCACTTGCAACCACCTCACCCTGGACGGTGAACACCACACTGCCACCAACTGCCTCTTCTCTGTGGAGAACGGAGACCCTCTTGTGTGGCAGAAATGAAGGCAGACTTTTTGGTACGCAGAAGGCAAGAACACAGCTTAGTATCTTGACCGGGCCCTATAGAGAAAGCCCCAGGCTAGGCATTTATGGTAAATAAAGCAATTTCCACATATTAATTTTATAAAGCATTTATGTTCTTCCCTCTAACGCTGCACATCTGTGAGGTATCAGGGGAGAGACTGAGTGGGGGTGTCAGGAGGGGGGCGTTCTGATTTATTTCTTGCTGCTCAGTGGAATAAAGACCCACAGCATGTTTTCCATTTACACACATTTAAGAATTTAGAGGCTGCTTAGAATGAGAGAGTGGGTATATTTCATCAAGAGACATCATAAAAGCTTTCTCTAGTTTGAAACACAAAAAATCAGATCCCAGAGATTGCTATTTTTTCTCAGGTACAAGGAACCAAATGTGATGAATGCCTTTTACAAGGGCCGGAGCCACCTTGCCGCATCCAGAGAGAGCTCGCCGAGGACGCCTCCCGCTGCCCCGGCCTCTGCTCTCGGCAGGGAGGGAGGGAGCGAGACTCCTTCCTCCGCTGGGCGGGCTGCGTGGACCTCTGCTTTGGAGGCTGTGCCTCTAAGTTCGGAGAGCTGATTTATCTTTGATTTGGGTTTTTAAATTAGCCTTGTTTAAAGTCGTCTATCTTTTTCCAAGGGCAGCTTTGCTTTTAGCCAAGCTTCACACGGCGCACTGTATATAAATTTCAGCTGAGTTGTTTTCCAGATTCAAGAGTTTAAAATGTCGAAATCCATGTTTATCATCATCCGAGCTGAGTTGGAGCAAGCTTGTCCTTGTCAGACATTGGTTTTGAGCCTGAATGGGCCGTCTACTTTATTGGTTCTTGCTCAATATCGAAGAGTAATGATTTTGTTGGAGAGATGCTCACCATTTAAACCCATCTTTCCCTAACTTAGATAGGTGTGGATAGATTAGGGGTTGCAGTAATTGAAAAGCTCCAAGTGAGAAGAGACCAGTCAGAAAATTGTGGAAAGTGTGTTAAAGAGGAAAGAGACTCCCTGAGCTGACTTAAAAATTCAAGAGGATGAACAGTGCTGGTAGCCCTTCTGCCTGTTCTGGTGAGGAAGTAACTGCAAAACATTCCAGAATCCCAGAGAAACTACCAAGGAAGAAACTGCTCTTTGGACATAGCATGCCTTGTAGTTTAGAGAACGAGCAGGCAAAAGCTGACCTTTAGTCAGCAGGGCTAACTACCAGGGTGTGGTAAAACACTTTTCCAGCGTAGTCTGTCTTACTACCAGTGTGGACAGGAATTCAGCTGCTGCTGTTTTCGGCGTGTGCTGACACAGGGCTTCCCTTACTCTTATGACTCATGGCCGTTTTCGCAGACTCAGCTGCTACCCAGCAAGTGCCATGGAGATGTGAAATGTTCAAAGGCTGGAGATGGGTCCCTTGTCATTGGGAACCACTGAGGAGAGGGAAATACAGAATCTTATTTTCAAATGTTTCTTTGGTCTGACACATGTTAAGAATACACTTCAAGGGCCTAATTTGGCAATCTGGTTTTCAAGGCAATGAAATGAATAAACAAAAACTTCTAGTGATGATTACCATCCCTGGTTTCTATAATTTTCCCTAGAATATATTAGTAGATGCAGGGGAGAAGGGAGTTTATTTAACAATTACAGA
Source organism: Phoca vitulina (assembly GCF_004348235.1). NCBI lineage: Eukaryota > Metazoa > Chordata > Mammalia > Carnivora > Phocidae > Phoca > Phoca vitulina. Next base: position 25,484,131 of record NW_022589709.1, read on the forward strand.
ACCAGTGGTTTGGGTCCTGAAAAAAAAAAAAAGGAACTTCTAGGAATTGAATAATTGAATATATTCCCAATTTGCTTTTTTTCCTAAATGCCAACAAATAGCCCAGAAACCTGCAAGCTATAGTTAGCGACATGGTTTGGATATTGAAGCAAATTGCCTCACTGAAAGTGAAATTAAAATATATGGCAATAAGTTCCTTCTTAGGCCTGCATAGGACTATATATTATTGATCAAAATTACCATCTGTAGGTTAATAGACACACTTAATTTTTTCCAGCATGCACATTGTTTTCATGGATTATTATATAATGCTTATGAATTAATCAAATGTTAAATAATGCTTTGGATAGCAGCTTCTCTAAGTTTCAGGAGTTATCATCGAAGCATTGACAGTAATTCACATGCCCATAAAATCGCCAAATTGTAGTCTTGGCGATAAAGTGAATCAGGAATCTGCCATCATAAACCCTTTTGACAGGTTTCATGAAACAGTCTGAAAATATGCATGGAATTATAGAATGTGGGTGCTAGATATGAACTTAAGAGCACCTAGCTCAACGGAGGCGAGACAGATCTAGAGAGGCTGAGCAGGTAGCTAGCTAGAGACAGTTGCCCTGCATTTATCCATGTGTAGCCAGAGTTCCTTCCAAGGCCTTCTAGGAGTGTCAACTATGAAAGGGAACAATGATCTTACTGATTCTGTTCCTATTTTTGTGACCTCTTTCTTTTTAAAAACCCTTTCGAGTTTCATTAGGGAAAAGAGTGGTAACCAGGACCTTGTGGTAATTTTTGAATGTTATCTTTTCCAAATACTCCAATACAAAGCCTAACTTTACGTTCCAAAAGTGGGAGCAGAACAGCACAGGAAAGATATTCCACTGAGAGAATCCCTGTGCAATTGCCCCAGGCCGAATCCTTCCTAAGAAATGTGAGCACTGGAGGATCTCTAACGTACCCTTCAGCCCAGGAGCCCAAGATTCCATGATAAAGCATGTGGGGAAATGTTATTTGCCAAAATGCTTTACTTACGGTCCGCTCATATGACATTCTTCTCCCCAATCCTTGCCCACATTCACTAAATCCCCTAGTTTGCTTTTACCCACCCAGGGCATCCATCTCTGATTCTTCTGAGTATCTAATGGAAGTTCAAGTAAATCGGCCAGGACTGGAAAATACAATATAGTTTTAAATAATTCTCTGTATATTTGGGGGGTACACATTCTAGATTTTAATAATAGGGATGTTATTATTTTTTTAAGATTTTATTTATTTATTTGACAGAGAGAGACACAGCAAGAGGGAACACAAGCCGGGGGAGTGGGAGAGGGAGAAGCAGGCTTCCCGCTGAGCAGGGAGCCCAATGTGAGGCTCGACCCCAGCACCCTGGGATCATGACCTGAGCCGAAGGCAGACGCTTAACAACTGAGCCACCCAGGTGCCCCAATAATAGGGATGTTATAAAATGGCTTCAGCATAACTGCTAAGACTCAAAAAATACGAATAAGAAAAACTAGAAACATGGAAATTTTCTTGTGCTTTAATATATTTACATGAAATAATAGTGTATGTAAAATATCAATGCTTCAGAATCACACTAGATGAGCTGATAGTAATATGCCTGGCATCATAGAAAGCATAAAGTCTGGCATATCTAATGCACGATATTGAAAAACTCCATGGGTACTGGGCGAGAGGGATATTTGGAAAAATATGGCTTGATTGGCTATAATTCGCTAGTTAAATAACTCTAGATGTAGACAAAATGTAAATAATTTCAGAGTGGTAGGATGCATCTCATTTAAAAAGAAGTTACTCTAGTATTGTTCGGGGCATGGTGGAAGAGACTGGAAACTATTGAGTAAGCTGCATATACAGAGTTTTTTATTATACTTTTCATCTTATGACTCTCAGTTCTCTCTCCCAAACTCTTCTCAGTATTGCTTCCCTTTGTGTGCCAGACATTAACAATGAGACATCTTAACTGTCATCTCAGCTGTAATATTTTTATTTATTTTAAAGATTTATTTATTTTAGAGAGAGAGAGAGCACACAAGTGGGAGGGGCAGAGGGAGAGAGAAACTCAAGCAGACTCTGCACTGAGCACGGAGCCTGATGGCAGGCTTGATCCCATGACCCTGAGATCACGACCAGAGCCTAAACCAAGAGTCTGATGCTCAACGAACTGCGCTACCCAGGCGCCCCTCAAATGTAGTATCTTTTAAATGAAACTTCTCTTGCCTTTGAGCTCTGTTTTCTAACTCCCCGTGTCTCTCATAAAGGTCTTCTCCAGGTTACCCACATTTGAAATAGTGGAGTTACTCCCGACTTAGGCTTTTGTTTAATCAAGGAAAGCAGAGGATTTTTCTAAGAATTGACTCTATTCTTTTTTTTTTTTTTAATTTTATTTATTTATTTGAGAGGGAGAATGAGATAGAGAGAGAGAGCATGAGAGGGGGGAGGGTCAGAGGGAGAAGCAGACTCCCTGCTGAGCAGGAAGCCCAATGCGGGACTCGATCCCAGGACTCCAGGATCATGACCTGAGCCGAAGGCAGTCGCTTAACCAACTGAGCCACCCAGGCGCCCCTAGAATTGACTCTATTCTTTACTCATCTTTTGAAAATGTTATTGTTATTTAGACTGATCTCTTAAATAACCCTATTGGCATCCCATCTCAAGAGACTTCATTCATTGTTCACCTTTCCTCTGAATCCATTAGTTCAGTTCAAGACATTTCTCCATGTAATTTTGCTGAATTTTACCAAACTTACGTCCTTGCTCTTCTTCTCCTCTAAACCTTGACAATAATTTATACCAAAAAAACTCCACTAAATTATCGCCTACCTTACGATGTTTGATGTTGTTTGCACATAGTATAATCTTCCCGTGGAAATGTAAGCTCCTGGGGTGCAGAGATTGCCTCTCATAGCTATTCTAAATTTCCTGCAGAACCTAGATGGTGCTGGGGTAGTAAAAGGTACGCTAAAACAGTATGTATTGATTTCATATTTACTGAGAGTTATCAAAAACAGCATTTAGATTTTTCATGAAAATGGTCTTCATATCTAGTTTGAGAAAATTCAGGGTGGACTACACATTGAAAAAAATGTATGTTCGAACTTTGACTATTTTTGCTATTTTCTTGTATTCTTTGCTGAGAGCTGAAGATAACACCTAAGGAGGCAAATGTGAGGGACTAATGCAAGTTTGGTGAAAAAAAATAAAAGTTTCGAATTTCTGTGATATTTGAGAACCCTCAGACATTTACCTAAATACATTTTTGTTTTTATCTTGAAATCTTTGGCATTTTGGCCACTTCAAGCGTGGGTATTATTGAGGTCATGTCATGTCAGATTACATATCGAGGGGCCGAGAACTGATATATGTCAACAAGATTCCTGATAGATGAAAATTGAAAAATCTAGTGAAAATGCAAATGTTTTCCAATTCTCCCAGGTCCCATGCTGCGCTGAGGTTGTCTCCTATAACTGATTATGTACAGTAACACACACAGCTTTATCAACATTTTAAAAACTGAGTTCAGTGGTATAGATATCCAGAAAGAGAAGATGAGCAATGATGCGTCCAATTCACAATAAATCTGTGTGAGACTTTGAATTTTAGGCAATAACTGTATTTATTTTTATTGTATTTTTTATGAGGAGCCTTTGGAAAAGCTTATGTTCCATGATCTGATGTTCATGGTCAGTTCAATCTTTCTTTGAGGATGAGCTACACCCATAAAGTAAGCCATGACTCATCCGGATGCTTATGACTACATGATGTGCATTTGTAAGGTTCAGATCTTTACAACCTTATGGACACACCCTTTCTTGACAAGCCTGAGATGGCTGGGCTCAGTAGAGATGTGAGGATATGTCACTACAGGCTCAGGAATGAGCACGCTCTTCCATTATCCAGGCTGACCTCAGTGTCTCTGGCTATATAAACTAGTCTGTCTGCTGTGAATATTAATCACGTGGGCTTTAAACTTGGGAGTCTTTTAAAAGAGAAGCTTCCCACTCCTCAACAATAACAAACAATTTAACATTGTGTTTAGCAACTTGTCAGCTACTCCATCTCTGTCAAAGGCATCTCTTTGGTGATTATATCTCAATTATGGCTGGGCCAGTTTGCAGTGTGCATTGTATAGAAGTGAGGTGTCCATAAAACAATTTAATAGCACTTCTTAATTGAAGAAAAAATGAAGAGAGAGAGAGGGAGGGAGGGAGAGAAACAGAGACAGAGACAGAGACAGAGAAAGGAAAAAACAAAAAGATTATAGTCAACAACCCTTGGGCACAACCTTTTTGCCAGGAGCTTCTAAGAGCTTCATGTGGATTGACTCATTCAATCGTCACAGCAACCCTATGAGACAGCTACTATTATTATCTTCATTTTTTTTCTGATGAGGAAATTGAGGCATGATGAATAAGTACAGATTTAGAATTGGAGCTCATGCAGTCTGACACTAGAGCCCAACTTTTCAACCTCTATGGCATATTTCCTCTCTACGTAAAAATTGCCGACTGCTCTTTTAAAAGTAGTCTTAGCACAAATAAATAGGGGTTTGAATTTTCTGTCTGTTTAGGCATAGTTCCACAAAATGCTTAGACAATCTGTTGAACATTGAAATATTTCCCCAATCATTTGATCGTGAGTCCACGAAATGGAGTTATTTGGTTGGTGGCGGGTGGAATGAACTGACAGTTTTCACACAATGGGGAGACAGTGAGTATCATCTGAAATTTCATAATAGTTAAGCAATGCATCTATTTTTTGGGTTCAATTGGCTTCTTTTCATCAAGTCTTATTCTTGATCACTTTCCTAATTTTATTTTAGAGTTTCATGCAGATGTGTCCAGTCTTTGTAAATGTCAAAGCATTAGCCAGCAAATATTAATTGATTAAATGTTCACTTCCCCTCCTGATGCACATGTCTAGAGAGTAGGTCATGCGGGTGTTTTACTGAGGGTTGATCGGTAGAATTAGTTATTCAGCCAAAAGTAAAGGCTAAAGCATGAATATGAAGTGTACAATGTTTTATCTACAGCTCATTGAAAAAATGGTTTGGTTTTGATAGTTAATATCTGTTCATGTAAGGTTAGAAGAGCAAAATCAGAAGATTAAAGATTTCGTTGTCTTGTATGAAATTATTTCCAGGTATCCAACAAAAATGAGTACAAATTCAACTATGGTGAAAATCTGTTGTTTTGCTGCTTAGCATCCAGGTTATACATTGGTAGAACTTCCTCTCCCCTAATTTTAGCTCATGGGAACCTGGTAGAGTTGACTGCATTCTCAATTCCAGCAGTAGAGCATGTGACCCAAACCTAAGCTAATCAACATATCACATTCCTTTAACACTTACATTCAAATGTGACCTATATCAGTCCATTAGGATTTTGAGGAATACTTGGAATACTTACGAGGGTGTAGCCATGGGACCTTCTGGCAGGCAGCTTGAAGTCATGAGAATGGAGCCAACATAGAGAACATCGAGTTGAGAAATGGTGAAAAACAAAAACAAAAACAAAGCTACTAACAAAACAATCATGGGTAAAACCATCCCAGCTCTGCAGCATTCCTTGCTTAAATCCAGAATACCTCTGTCTAATGCAATAACATGAGCCGGGAGATTTCATTTTTTTGCGTAAGCAAATTTGAATTGGGGCTTCAATAATTTGCAATGGAAAGGATCCTAAAGATGAAAATAAGTGGAAAAGGAAACAAAGCAATACAGTTCTTAAAAGATATTTAACTTCCCTATTGTGACATTAAGGCGTCAAAGTTAGGTGGGACGATTTGAAGTCATCTTCCTTGATGTTTTATTGTTGCTGTTGTTTTTAGCAGACACTACTTGGGCCCAGCAGGAGCTCTACTTTTAAATTGCCACGAATCTCCCTGATGACACCTGCCAAAGAGGTGGACATAGAAGGCTATATTGGTTCCAAGTGATACTGAGCTCCTGGCACCGCTTCTGGGGACCTGAGAAAGGCTGAGTCAATCCAGAGGCTAAGCTGAGCCAATGTTTTATCTCACTTGAGTATTTACACTACAGGATAGAATTGTAACAAGAGAACAACGAGCACTTGAACTGCAGGTGGTGTTGAGTCTGGAGATAATTTTCAGCTATGTTCAAAGTGACTAATACACAGAAAAAGCAAGTTTGCAGAAGGAACATCAAGAAAAAAAAGGAGAAAGAGAGAGAGAGGAAGCAGCAGCCCCAGAAGGAAGAAGACAGTGACGACAACCACATGGGGCTCTGCAACAGATGAAAGAAACCATCTCAGTTTCTGACTTGCCAGTTTCACTCCTTCGGTAACTCGACTGAGTGTCCTGCTTGGCCCTTCACCCACTCGTTCACTTGTTCATTTGTCCATTTGACAAATAATCATTGAGCAACCTCTTTGGGGGCTCTGTGTTGTACTGTTCTAGGTTCTACAGATACAGTGGTAAACAAAGTTCATACATTTGTCATGCAGCTTATAATTCAGAAGTGAAAACTGAAAGAATGAAGGAAAGAAGGGAGGGAGGAAGAAAGGAAGGAAGGAAGAAAAGAATGAAGGAAAAAAAATATTATATATATATATATGGAGAGAGAGAGAATTAGAACTCCTTTGAAGAAAAATGTAGAATGGTCAAAGGCCAATGACCCGGAAATATATATGCCGGTGATGGTGTTTTTATTGGCTACTGAGGTTTGAGTTTCTTTGGTGACATTTGACAGTTGAAGGCAGTGAGAAAGTAGGCTACCTTGATAGCTAGAGAAAGGGAGTTCCAAGGAGAGAGCCCAGAAAACGCCAGGACATGAACAAAGGTGGTACTGGGGAAGAGCAAGGAAGTCAGCCTGATTGGAGCAGACTGAGTCAGGAGACTGGTAGAATTTGAGATCAGTGAGGTATGTAGATGGGAGAGTACACCTGGCTTTGAAGGCCATGCTAAGGACATTACAGACAGGCAAATTGAAATTGCTTGGGTTTTCCAATAATAATAGTCCAGTAATTGTTTCTATTTACCTAGAGCTAGCTTGGGTAGGTTTCTGCTTCTTGAAAATCAACAACCCCGGACTAGAACAGTTATAAAACATTTTTCATAAAAGAATCATTTCTAACTCATTATCATGTAAAACCCCTTACATACATAAGAGGTGAGAGCAGTGCTACTGTTGAAAAATTATAGTAAAAGTTCATTTTTGTAACATTTGCTTACTATAAAGCCAAATTAAGAGAAAAATGATGCTGTTTTAATGATCACAGAAATGTGAACTCTGGGTTATAGATGATAGATGCAGTCTCAGTCTTCAGTTTTATTTTTGTATTTTGCTTTGTTTGCACAATATTAAAAAGAAAATCTCGACTCACACCAATAAATAGGTGCAAATGGTAATCAATTTTAACAGCTCACCTTGAAATCTCAGGATTTTCCTCAATAAACTGACCTAGAAACTTGAAAGTGGGGCAACGGTTAATTATCTTTACAAATTTGGATTCTTATCAATATCTAACATACTTGCATTCTTTATGATGAATATAAAAGGAAGGCAATAAACAAAGAAAAGGTGAAGATTACTTACATTATGGTATGACAGGATATGTGTTACGCTTCTTCATCATTTCCTAGCTGACTCATGCTGTGGCTGGGGTGTACGTCCCAGGTACCCCAAACGGATCTGGCTGAGTCTGGCCTGCCATGGACCGAGCACAGACAGCCTGTGCTACACGAGGTATTTCCTCAAATCATTTTTCACAAAGTGCATGTAGGAAGGAACAAATTTATTGAGAGGCCAGGTCAGAGCTACAACCTACTTTATCAATAATCCAATTTCAAGAAGTTCAAATGTATGCACAGAGATCATTATGAGGCCTGTACAAACATTTGTTAGCCTGTATGCATAAATTATCATGTTGGTAGGTCATTTCCAATGGGCTAAAATTTGGCATAAGACATTATTTGACTGTATTATTTGCTTTACTGTATCTTAAAAAGAGTTTTAAAGTTATTTGAAAAATTAAGTTTTTTTTTTTTTTTAAAGATTTTTTATTTATTTATTTGAGAGAGAGAATGAGATAGAGAGAGCATGAGATGGGGGAGGATCAGAGAGAGAAGCAGACTCCCCGCTGAGCAAGGAGCCCGATGCGGGACTCGATCCCGGGACTCCAGGATCATGACCTGAGCCGAAGGCAGTCGCCCAACCAACTGAGCCACCCAGGCGCCCGAAAAATTAAGTTTTTAAATAAAAAAACTTGTGCAATGCAAAGCTTCTCTGAGGAATATCTGAATAATTCTTTGAAAATGATGAATCAAATTAATCCTCAGTATCACAGATGATGAAATTAAAGCCCAGTGAGGGAATCTGGGAAGACAGAAGAGGTCGAGGCTGAGAACACAGGTCTTCCTGTCTCATGGCTTGTGACTTTTTCCACTTGAAACACTGCTAATTTTTTTTCTTGGCACCAAATAATGAAAGCATGTCAAAATTTTTGACCTTTTAAGATTATTTTTCAAGATTTCCAATATAGTTTATGAAACATATTGTAACATCTTTACCTTTATTTCTATGGTGCCTATAAAAGGATGCTAAAGTCCAGAATGAACTTCTAGTTACTAGAAGTAGCTTATATTAAAATACTTATGTAGTAGGAAAAAAGCCAAAACCCCCAAATCAGACACCTGTTTCTGAGATGAGACATACTGGTCAGTGTCACCCACTAGTATGTAATCTCCACAGGGTAAGGACACTTTCTGCCTTGTTTATTTTTGAATCAGCAGCTTATATAACAGTGTGTGGCACATAATAGGTCCTCAAGTTTTGTTGTCTTTTGGCAATGAAGCCAGAGAAAGCAGTTCAGGACTTAATGTCCAGTGGCCTTAGCATTAATGAGTTCATAAATTAAAAATTATAAGGGCCAGTTTTATTGAAAGTTGGGGGATCAGCCTAAGTTCTTACAATATTATCAGTTAATGTGTAGATTCAGATCTTAAAGTTTTTTCCTATCCAATTTTAAACTGTTGAGAGACCACTCTTACCTTTAAGACCTTTAAAGTTTCTCAGGTTTTCTAATTTAGGTGTGATGAAACTGCACTGTTAATAAACAATTCTGATTTTAATAGTACCTCCATTTCACTTAAGAGTGTTGTTCTGAAACTTCCCAATGGCTAGACATCTTTAATATTAAGGGGCAGTAGACTGATTTGTCTTAGCTGATTGTGGTTGGTGTGGATGTGTAGGTGTATTAAGGTTGGCCCATTTTTTTTTAAGTTTTTATTTTAATTCCAGTTAGTTAACATACAGTGTTCTGTTAGTTTCAGGTGTACACTATAGTGATTCAACACTTCTATACATCACCCAGTGCTCGGTGCTCATCGCAAGTGCCCTCCTTAATCCCCATCACTTGTTTCACCCATCCCTCCACCATCCTCCCCTCTGGTAGCCAACAGTTTGTTTGTAACTAAGAGTCTGTTTGTGGTTTGTCTCTTTCTCTTTCTCTTTTATTTTTTTCCCTTTGCTTGTTTTTTTCTTAAATTCCACACGAGTGAAATCATGTGCTATTTGTCTTTCTCTGACTGACTCATTTCACTCGGCATGGTACTCTCTAGCTATGCTGGCCCATCTTCAATGGATGCCATGGATAACCCAAGTTTCATTTATTCAATGACTAATTTATTAATTAGTTTCTTTGCATTATTTGGAACCCAGGTACATGTATAGTAAAAATTAAAGATGAGTAAAATTATAGAATCAAAACTATATTTACATGCTAATTATATCCAGTTGTTATATCCAGGCTGTCAGCTTATTCAAAACCTCTCTCTCTTTCTTGTTTAAAAAACAAGAACCTGTCTTTTAAGCCTCCCTTTGTTTGGTATTATGGATATCACTGATTCAGTGTGCAATTTACTTTGCCTCTGAGATTAGCTCTTCTCTTTCTTCCTTATTCCTCGGCTGCCACTCCTCATCCTAACAATGGTCCTTCATGCCTCTGTGCCAACAACGCCTTACTGTTGTGCTCATGGGTTGGATTAGTGCCAAGGGTGAAACTCTGAAAACTTTATGGAAGCGCTGACACTGGTAAAGCTCCAAATGGAAGAACATAATAAGAATATGGTCTTACATTTCTAGGGACTGTTCAATCTCATAATGACAGTGCTAGTTTTCCTCCCTGAGTGAAGTGGCCACTGCTCCTCTGCTGAATGATCCCATCTGAACTGTGGGAAGGCTGAACTTGGGAAGAATGATAACCAACGCTTAAATATGGTTGCTTTTTGGGAAAAGCCCATTGTTGTCAGTTGAATTGTGTCTCCCCCCACCACCCCGCCCAAAAGATGTGCTGAAGTCCTAACCCTGGATACCTGTGAATACGAACTTACACGCCGATAAGGTCTTTGAAGATGTAATTAAGTTAAGATGAGGTCATGCTCAATTAGCGTGGGCCCTGATCCAATGACTAGCAACACCAAAAGATAAGAAAAAGGCATGAAACAGATTCTCCTCTAGAGCCTTAGACAGAGCCGGCCTGGCTGTCCTCTTGATTTCAGACGTCTGGTCTCCAGAACTCTGAGAGAATACATCCCACCCAGTTTGTGGTAATTTGTTATGACAGCCCAAAGAAACGAATACATTCATGAAGATAAAAATGTGGATGACCTGAAGATAATGAATTTTAATGTTTTTAATCATTATATTCTGATCTCTTTCCCAGTAAAACTTTAGAATGAGTTTCACAAACTGTATATTTTTTCCATGTATTTTTCCTTTCTTCCTCTATTATCCAGCAGTCAGGAGCTAAACCCTCCTCTCCCCACCCCCACCTAGCTGAGTTATGTGGCACCCTTCTGGTGGCCCTTTTTGGAGTTGTCCTCTAGATCCTGACGGTCCTCTCCCTTAGCAATGCCCAAGCTCAGTACTGCATGTTCTGGCTGGCTCCCATTACTCCCCTTCTTCCTTCTCCCCTCTCCTCCCTATCAAACAGACCTGCCTGGCGTCACATTCCCTCAGAACCTGGAGCTCTGCCAGGAAACATGTTATCTGGTCTGCTAAGTAAACGTTGGGTAACTGTATAAATGACCATTACAGAGTTAAGATTTAATACCTCACAAGTAATGCATTTGGTTGAATAAAGTCCGTGTTCAGACATGACTTTGGCAGAAAAAGTAAGGCAAGTAGTAGAAATTTCATGATGGGGAGAGTGTGGGTGACAGGGAGGGCAGATATCTCGGTACAAACATACCTGTCATATCTTTCAGGTTATATCACACAGCTAACCGCCTACTGTCCCCTGTCTTTGAACTCTGTTGGTGGGAGTTCAAGTATTGTCCCAAGGGCAGGCTTACAGGAAGAAGCACCCAGGAGCCTAAATAGAACACACTCTGATAATTGCCTCCTGAATAGTAAGAGCTTAAATTGAGTTCACTGTCCTTGTGCTGTTTTTATTTTACTTTCTCCATAATTGGACACTTTTTTTTTTTTTTTACAAAATTTCTTCTCTGTGAGGTGCTTCTCTCTACCACCAAATGATATGAATGAAAGCACCCACACATGTAACGATAACACATGAAACCCCCTGTAGAAATGATATTCTAAGTTTCTTTAATTTCTCAAACACCCAAATAAACAGTTACAAAGTCTTGTGAATAAACATATATACACATACATCTATCTATTTATCTATCTATCATCATCATCTATCTATATCTATCTATCATCTATCTTATTATGCTTACGTGCTACTAAATAGTCTATAATTTCATACTTTGAATTTTTGACTGATTTGAATGAGCAAACTAACAGATTTTTTTTTCTGCCATTGTATAGACAATTCAAGGGATAGATGTCCAAAGCTAATTGCTTATCTATTGTGACCTAGTCTTACACAACTTTGCATTTTTCACTTCTGTTTTCTGGGGTCCAGGTGATTGAATATCTGTCTTTCCTCATTGAGCACCCACTCAGGAAATAGCTCCATGAGTGTAGTGCCTCAGCAACAAGATTTAAATAATGACAACTCCTACTGATTTTCTGCCAGAGTAAATAGCTGTAAGTAATTTTTGAAATAATAATGCGGGACTGAGTGATCACCCTCAGTTAATCAATGTGAAAACATCCTAGAAATTACTCAGGTCTAAAAATCCAGAAGGTATCAATCTTGAAAGGAAGGTTTTGTGTTTTTTTTAGGTAAAATGCTAATTTCCTTCTATTTTTGTTATAGCCAACAGCAATCCTAGGGCTACTACAAACAAGTGGATAAAACTAGAGTCTTCCATAAAGGCGGAAATGTGTAACAGCACGGACTCTGGAGCTAGAATGTTTGAGTCCCAGTTCCACTATTACAGGCACTGTGTCCTTGGGCAAATGACTGAACTTCTTTTTCCTTGATGTCCTCATTCATGAGATGGAGATAATAATACTGCTTACCCCACAGGGTTGTTGTAATGATTAAATGAGTTGATACATGGGAAGCTCTTAGTATAGTATCTGGCACGTAGTAGCACTCGGTAAGTGGGAGCTGTTGTTTTTATTAACATCCTGAGTTTTTCTTGATTCAAAAGGGAAAACCCGACAGACTCCTGGGTAAAGCTGGAACTGGGAGCTGAAAGACCATGGTCAAGTGCATTCTTGCTGCTGAAAATGAAGGCTGCTTCTCGCAAAGGAAGGTTTATGGTAAGATGTCCTGAGGGCCTTGAAAAGTATGGCAGAGACCCAAACGGACAAGAGCAGAGCAGCTGATGAGGACCCCGCAGCTGCAGCCAAGGAGTGGTTTCTCTTCTAGCGGTAGTGGCCTGAGCTGATCTCCGAGACGGCTCCGAGCCCCAGGGCTATGCCCGATGTGCCTACCGCACCATCGACACCCCTGCTTTAGACAAGATCTTGCCATTCTGTAGGAAATGACTGGCTTAGAAAACACTTGACAAAGTTCAAGTCTTTGCTGGTATATTGTTTTACACAATGCCCAAACCAGGCTGTCAAACAAAAGGATTGTCCAAAAAGTGATGTTTGTTTCTAAGTTGGAGATGGGCCCAGGATCAGGACAGAAGATGAACCAGCAAAGAGATAACAAGGTCAGAGTGCAGGGAGGCGGAGTCAGGAGGCAGGTCAGGTGCAGAAAGATTACTGTGGAGTTGTATTTTACTGGGGCATTAGATTCAAAACCCCACACTTGGAAAAATTACAGTCAAAATTGCCCTTAAAAAGCCCTTCTATCCCTCATGAAGTATAATATAGATGGTTTTGTGCATGCAACCCTACATAGTATATTTACGATATATGGAAAATAAATAGTATATAAAAATAGCACAAATGCAAAATGTAATTTTATAGCATTTTGTAGTATTTAAAACTGATTCTTCAGTGTGGATACTTGAATTCACTTAAGTTAAACGCACCTATTATGTGATTCTTAAAACCATGGCTAGACCTGGGCTTATTTCTATTCTTTGGGCCGCATGTTCTATCATTTTTTCCTAGCCTGCAAACCTTTTCATGCAGGATGACACCAAAAGACCAATATGTTTTTTCAGAAGAAAGGGAAGAGGGAAAAGGTGATGTAACATGTGGCTACTTTGCTTTCCAACGTTTTTAATACTATAGCCAGTTGAGTAGCAGTTTTAACAAAGGTACCTCTAAGAAAGTAAAAACAGATATTCTCTTATCCGTATCTGTTTTTAAGGGAGACTGGCAGTGTTTCCACATTTTAGGAGATTAACAGAAAAAAAAAAAAAAACCTACATATGCCATTACTTTAAGAGAGGTCACCCAAATAAGTGAGCATCTGTGCTCAGTTCTTCTTGATTATTTACTTCCCATGAGACTCGAGATAGTTTATAAAGGAACAGACTTAAATATTGAATGAGAATCTAAATGACTGTGGGGTAATTGAGAGGATGTCAGGAAATCCCTTATCCCCCAAATCTGGTTTATAATCAATGTGGAGTTTTTTGGATAAGATAGTAATTTCTTTATTTTTAAGGTTAGTCTTGCCCTGTTGTACTTGACTGTAGCCAGATGAACCCCCATTTCTCCTTTCTGGGTAATGTAAACCCGCATTTCCAACTTTCCTGGCAGTTAGGTGTGGACCAAAGAAATGTCAGTAGAAGGGATGCCTACCACTTCCAGGCCTGGACCTAAAACACCCTGCTCAGTCTTCCAAGATCTCTTTCCTACCTTGGTGATTGAGAAGGTTATATTGAAGATGGTGCCATTACAAAATGGAAGCAGCCACAATCCCCGAGAGCTCACCCTAGGAAGCTTCCCACTCACATCAGACTGCATGCAGATGACAAATGTACGTTTCATTGTGAAGCCTTGGGGATTTTAAGGTTGCTTATTATAGCAGCCATGTTTGTGTTCCTAATAGAGACATTTATATCAGAAGTGAAGTACTGCCATTGAAAAGCTAAACTAGGCATTGACTTAACTATGGATAGGTGAGTAGTGAACGAAGGCTGTCCAGTGACACAGTGGCAAAATATTTATACAACTGTCAATAAATTGGAGGTCAGAATGAGTCCCTACTCAGCCTGCAACTCCAGGGGTGATAGCTGAAATGAATCAGAGCATTAGTGTGGGCTGGCTAGATTAGGCTGTATTTTCCAAGGCACTACAAAAAGAGGTGGGCTCAGGAAAGAACGGTCTGGTGTACCAGCATAAATGAGAGGGATTAGGTGGAGTCCAGAAATGTTTGGTTGGAAAAGCTGCTTCTAAATCCTACACAGGAAAAATTGCGTTTAAAAAATTGTTAGCTGAATTAAGTAATTTAGGGCACAGATCAGATTAAGAGTGTGTGCCTCCCTTAGCTATCAACTAACTGTGGCTGGTGGTTTACTGATAAGGAAGATGACCTCATCCTCCAGGTGGCAGATAGCCTCAAGATAGCCGTCATTCATTTGGAGGAGAGCGGTACAGGGTGAGAAAGCCAAGCAACAAAGCCTATTAAGGAACTGTATTTCAGAAAGAAAGTTACAAATTTACCTATTCATGGCAAGTGTATGGGAAGCCTATTAAGTCGTTGAGGGAATTGTATTGCCAAAGAAACAATGAATCTACACTAAAAGATCCCTTTGCTGAATTTTAAGTAACTCTTGGGACCTGTAGCAAGCAGATGCTGTCCTTGCACCAAGCTTATTTCCTTGGCCTATCCCGGGACACCGCAGACACATCCTGTGACTGTTACCTCTCTACTCTGGGGGACTTGGTTGCCTGCAGGACTTTTTGGAATTAATGCCCCAGGAACCACCTTAAATCAATGACAGGCAGGAGTTTCTGCATCTCTCATGGAAATCATGTTCCACAGTCCCTTGGAGGGTCCCCAGAGGTCTTGAGCTCCAGTTTCTCTATGAAAATCTCTCCAGTGGCCACCTACTCTTAAATGCTCCCTTTACTAACTTTTCCTTCCTTCCATGTCTTACTATTCCACTAGTCTACTGTGCTTCTTGAGACTACCTCTCAGATAAAGTACTTGCAACTAAATCCTTGAGCAAGGGTCTAATTTTTAGGGAACACATATTAAGACAGATTTCCACCTTCCATGAATAGCAGGCAAGGCTTCAAATGTTCTACAGCCTCCAAAGAGGCCATGCTCCGGAACATCTCATCAGATGTCTCCAAGGAGGACAAGGGGAAGAAGAGGTTTCCCAGAAGATGGAATCAGGGGCCTTGGGGATCAAGTGACAAAGAAGTTCTCCCAGTGAACAGAATCAAAGCCAATTTAAGGAATTGCTCCATCTGTTTAGCAGAACTTTGGGACTGGAAAGGACCATTAAGGACTACTCTCTGATTCCCGTTCTCCCTCTTTCTAAAGGGAGTGGTTTATTGCAGTGATCCTGCCCCTGTTCCATCACTGTATAGGGAATGTGCCTATCAGGAACAGATAACTTGTCTTTTCAGTTCATATGCAGCAGCAACTACATTAGTCATATCCAGCCTTGGGGAGAGGACTGTGCTTGCCCAGAGATGCAGGATTCTGCACTTAATGCAGTAACCAGAAGATAGTGTGGGAGGAAGACTGAAATGGATATTTGATTACAGAGAAGAGGAATCTGTGTAACAGACTGATTAGATGTTCATCAATCCTGTTTTGTTCTCCTAAGTACAAAAGAAAAATACATTTTTAGTCTCCCCTGAGTCTCCCTTGAGGTTATTTAGGGGCCATAGTATGTGGGCAAATATGATGTGTGCAACTTCCAGCCCTGGCCATAAAATCTCCTGTATCATTGTCCATGTTCTCTCTTTCCTTGGTGAAAATGGAAGATAGTAGCATAACAAAGATGGAAGGAACTTTGATCCCAGAGCCACTACTCAGGGGAGACCTGCCTAGGGAAGTTCCCCAACTTTTTTGGACTGTGATGTGAACAACCAATAAACTTTTATTTTGTTAAGCCACTGTGATTCGGGGATTGTTTTTTTTTTTATAGCAGCTAGTATAACTCCTGAAGACTCAGAGACATCTATATTAACGTATCTATTCTTCTCTTGTTCCAAGACTTGTTTAGAACATGCTTCGATGGGGAAGAAGGCAGCTAGATCGTGATGGGATCAGTGAACACTTAGCAAGGGAGGCATTGCTTATGAAAGAGACCAGAAAGTGCTAAAAATAGACCATACATTTCTGCCTAGAAGTGACTTTGGTTCTCCACTGGATTCTAGAGCACTCTATGTGGTATATGAGTGTGTGTATGTGTATGTGTGTATGTGTGTGTACCCACAGTATCTATATACACGAGGAGGACCCAGACGGAGCCAGCTACAGGTAGTGGAGTAGAGCGGGCGGCTTCCTTTCTACCTCTCCTTGTAGTGACCCCTTCATCTATTTCTTTGCCCACTACCAAGCCTTCTTATTTCACTTTCAAAACTGTGCTGTTTATGACATCCATAGTCCTAAGTATAGCTATCCAGGGTTGCTCTGATGAATCAGGCTGGCTGGGCAAGCTCTGCAAGGAAGTGAAGAATTCAAAGATAGGGAAGGATCATTCTGGGTCAAGGATTCCTCTCATTCCCAGCTCACTATCAGCTAATTCTTGCAAACATGTGCCTTTTTTCCCCAGAAGCATTTACATTTCAAGTGGAACTTCCAGAGGACTTTCACAGTTTCAAGAAAATCTTTTTTTTTTAATTGAAAAAATGTTATTTTTAACAGGTAATATATGGTAATACATTCACATGGTTCAAAATAAAAATAATACACACCAAGAAGAATATGTATATATTCTATATCACCTCCTACACCTCCTACAAGTAAACACTTTTATAAGGCTCTTATATAAAATCAACCTTTAATGACAAAATTCCAGGTGCCAGTAGCTGCTGGGGAAATATTTTAAGACAGAGAATGCTCCCTTCAAATTATACACTTTCACAGTTTTGTGGCCATCGATTCCAACTATTACAAAATGGTCTTGAAATTGAGAAACAAACATTGAGAAGTTGTCTCAACCCTGCACCCCACAAAAGACCAACCACTTGATTTCTATACCATCAGATCAAAGTAGTTTAATTTAAGCTTTTTGTTGCTGAGCTAAACATCCAAACAGTAACTCAGAGCAAATTTTAACTCTGAGTAATTTTAATCTTCGTAACAAAGGTTTACATATTTATCTTATCCCTTCTCTTCAGACATATTTCCTATCCTTCTGCTGGTATCCAGGAACAAATAATGCTACAGCGATCATATAGGTAATAATATCACAGCCCTGCTGTGTTTCCCCAGTGTGAATGCAATCAGCTGCACCAGACTTCCTAAATTTCTTTCCTATAGATTTTTCCTATTACTTTTCTCCAAGGCAACAGCCTCAGAAATTTAACCCCTCTTTTATATAGAAAAACCAATTTGATTTGAATATAAAACCCTGAATAAATTTAGTCTTAAAGACATATTTGATATTATCTTTTCTTTGAATTTCATTTCGTGTGATAGTTTCATTCCAAATTATAAGTAGTAAAAACAAAAATGAAGTTCTGGATGCTAAATACTAACCATGTGTTTGGGATGGTTGGAGGGGAAGTCAGGATCTTGGGGCTTTTGGATCTGTACGACAACAGATGTAAAGATCAAAAAGGGAAAATTAGGAGTACGAATGTAGGGAAAATACTTTGAAGTGTAAGTGTTTTTTACCAGAGGAAACCAATTTTCCCAATTTACTCACATAACGCTGGGGTGAATAAACCCGCGGCGTACATGAGCTGACGCTGAAACACTGGTAAACAGACCAACAGATGCGAGCATGTGCTGGGCGTTTTCTGCCTCCTCATTCTCTTTTACTATACGAGGAGCATACAAAACAACAAAACGAAACAATAAACAAACAAAAACAAAAACAGAAACAGGGTTTGGGAAGATTACTCGGGACTATTTAGAATTCAGAGTCAAAGGACAAATGGGGCCTTCTGAATAACTCTGTAGGCAAACAATCAATTCATCAGCATCTCTAAATCTCTAAGCTTCTTCACGGCTTCAGCATATTACGCAAGTACACTTATGACATATGACCGCTCCCGTCTGAATAAAGATATTTAACTTCATTTATGGGTTAGCTCTTATGACTATTGCCCAAAATTGTTAGCAGTTTTGTTAGTGCCCTTATTTAATGAGTAATAATAACTATTTGGAGATCTTCAAAGGCTGCCTGACCTAAGAAACTCTAGGGAGTTTTAGGGCAAGAGTATCATGTGTTTTTCAGAGCCCTTTGCTTTTCATTTTTTATTTTTTTAAGAGGTTTCGGGATCAATCTGTTTCCGCTGGCTTTTCGTGAATGGCTGCACAACTTTGCCTCTTCCTTTGGTATATGTGTTCTGATGATCTCAACGAACAACATGTTGGACTCTGTGAATTTGCTTCCATATGGAACAAGTTAGCAGCTATTTAATTTCTAAAAATGTTTATGAAGTCTACAGCCCATTGTTATTTTTAGAGAGGCTTGTTCAGATCTTTGCCAGACAGTTATTTCAAGACTCCAGAGATTCTTTATGAAACTTCCCCAGAAAACACACCACATTAAAGCTACACGAGTTATTGTAAAGATTAAAATAAAGGTATTGATTTCTTGTCTCATTCACATTAATTCTCTTCTAATAGGAGTTATTTTGTATTTAGCCACATGACAAAGAGAATTTTTTTAAGTGAGAAGATTTGTCTATAAGCTTACGTGGTTTTATAATCAATGAGTGAACTGTATTCATAATTGACCAAAAAATGTATATGATGGTTTTAGGAATCTTGCAAGTCCATAACAAAGTTGATTTCAGTGCATCTGTTCTTAGCATGTAAACTGAGCCTTAGAGACAATATTTCACTTACGCTGTTTGCAGGTTTCCAATATCATGCTCCTTAGGTGATTTAATTTTTCTTCTTGGCCTATTAGCTCAGAGTTGCCCATTTATTCAAGGATTTGGCACTCTTTAGTATTCAGCCGTCATCACCCCTTCTGAACACTTCTTGTGGTTGAATGTCAAACACTCACAAAAGCTGAGAGGTATTTAAATGTGAAAATGAATACTTTTAATTAGATTTACTCTTTTTAATCAAGGATGCAAAATACTGTTTCTTGTTCTCAATGAAATTTAGGGGATGAATTTGAGAACATGTAAAAGTAAATGCATCTGTTTCTGACTGTTGGAAAATCTGCATCTCTCTTGAATTGTTCTTATTTGATATTGTTCTTCTCCTTACATGATGACTTAGTAGTAGCTGTAAAGGAGTATGTGAGTTACAAAAGTGCCAGGCTGGCGGCATTAGAGAATTGTGCATGACGCTTATCTTTGGGTGGCAACTTAGGGTAAGACAATTGTGGAAAAAGGAAAAGCCCTGAGAAAGGAAGTGGGAAAGGAAAATGATTCATGTAAGGAAGTATAATGTGGCTCCTGATAAATTTTGGAGTTTTAGGGACTTTAATAATTTTTTAGACACAATGCCTGTGGTGGAAGATATCATAGGCAAAATAGTAAATTGTAAGCTCTTTTTTTTTTTTTCTTTTTAAAGCTGGTAGGGATTCAATGAAGATTTTTTTCTTAAAACATTAATTTTAAAATAAAATGAATTTGTCAGTCTCAGGAACCAGTCTCTCTAAGATGAAAAATAATTTTGTTTTGATTTATGCATTTAATATTTCACACTGGAAATGTAAAACTACAGCAGTTATTTTATAGTGACTGAGATCAGGAAATATGGAGGTAATTCATTATATTTATTATTTTTCTTTATAAAACTATAAATCAATGTTATTGAAAATTAAATGTATGGTCTACTGTGAGGGCATTTTTGAGGTATAACAGTACTTTCCATAAAGCTTTCTAGGATCTGACAGAAACTTGAATTATTCATAAAAGCCTTGGATTTTCCTTCAACCTAATCAAATTAATAAAACAATTTCAATTCCAAAAGCTATTAATGCTCTATGGAAGAGAGCAAAAAGCATGAGTTTATCTTCAGTTTCTTTTTGAATTTTGTATACTTCTGGGAATTACCAAGACCAAAAAAATAGATTAAAAAAAAAAAAGGGCATGGTACTTAGTGTTATCATTGCTACTTGGCTGTATAATACAGTAGTGGGATAATTTTTGTTCTTCCATTATCACTGTACTTTCAGGGAAGACTATTACTTGTAGTCCCCCGGAGGATCTTCTGAACTCCTTTTTTAAGGAAATAAAAAATAGAGAGAGAGGCATTCTAGTTTTTGAGATTGATTACCATCCTATATCCAAAATATTTTGAAGACCCTTGTAAAACAGAATCATAACATGTGATAAGACAAATATGAACAGCTATATAAAACAAGTATAGAAAGGAACAGAGGTGCTATATCACTGGGCATAGTAAATAAACAAATTCTTTAGTTGGTCATTGAACTGAATTGATTTGAAATTTTTTGGTATCTAAGGCAAGAGGGAAATAAGTTCATTACCTAACTTTCATTGTCTAATCCACAAGCAAGCCTATACATGGAGAAAAAACTTAGGATGTAAATTCAAAGAGACTTTTTTATGTGGATCCTTGTATGGGGACTTTAATAATAAAGTAAACAATGTCTTCAACTCTAGCTTCATCTTAGAGAAACATTGTTCAAATTGACCCTTCTGGATTCAGTCCTCTTTGAAAGCTGAGGATATGATATTAAGCCATTACTCAATGAAGGCATTCCTAAGGGGGCTCAGATAATAAAGTGTAAGTATTCTACTTGTTGAAGATCTGGCTTAATACAGGCATAGAGCTGGGGGAATCTAGAAAAGGAAGTGCTTTCAAATCCCCTGGGCAGTCTCTCTCAAATTTCAGATGCTTTAAGCAGGCCGTTTCTAAGTGCTGGATCACAGTCAATTTCAGGATACAATTCTGAACCAGAAACCCATAGACGGGAGTGAGGCACAATTGTTCTGAGAGTCCAGCTTACATTCTCATCCACTCAGAAAGCACTGTGTGCTTTAGCAAAGTCATGGGCAGCTATAGCACTTGAAGAGAGGGCCAATATATTTTCCAAATCTTGCTATTTGCCTAGCTAATGTAACCACGGAGCATGATGGATTTGAATTAGCCAGAAAATGTTTATTCTACCTGTGGAAAGTCCAGTTTCTAAGCAGAACTACATTTTGATAACCTTGCCAGCAAGAGTTAGCTGCAAAATACACATAACATACCTAAATCTGTTGAATGGTATTATTTGAAAATGTCTTTAAAACATTAGAGGATGCCTACCAGATGTTACCAATTTTGATGTAAATGAGACCAAGCAACCCCTTTTGATTTTTATGAACTGATGAGTCCAATGCTTAAAGCCTTTATTTGTTTTATCGACAGAGAAAATTCAACTGTTTGGCTAACATAAAGAAGGATGTTTGGCATCTTGCTTGCTATAGCAGGAGGGAATGCAGTGTATTCATCGAATAGTTCTCCCATATTGTGTAGGTAAAAAAAAATAGAAGCAGTGAGGCCAGGATGTAGCACTCTCATAGACCAATTTCAAATTAGACAACTGCTTGTTATGATGCCCATATGTCTCTCGTACACTCAGAGTCTAATGATCATATCAAGTTTGGGCTGTTTGTCCCACAGGCTGAAGAAAGATGGGTGAGCAAAGAGGGGTGGGAGTCAAGATCTTGGAAGCTGAATAATGGTGCCAGAAATCAGTCTGGTTTAGAGCTTAAAGGGCATTGTTCATTACCTAACTTTCAGATCAAGCAGTTGAAATCAAGAATGCAAAGAGTGTCTATTTGTAAAGGTTGGCTATTCTGGGGTGCCTGGTTGGCACAGCCGGTTGAGTGCTTGACTCTTGGTTTCGGCTCAGATCATGATCTCAGGGTCCTGAGATCAAGCCCCACATCCGGCTTAGCACGCAGCCCAGAGTCTGCTTCAGAATTTCTCTCCCTCTCCGTCTGCCCCTCCTGCTCATGCTCTCTTTCTCTCTTTCTCTAAAATAAGTAAATAAATCTTAAAAAAAAAAAAAAAAAAAAAAGGTTGGCTATTCTGAAGGAAACTAATTTTACAGGGAAAAAAAAACCACAGCAGGAATAAAGTAGAAATAGTTCTAGGGAAAAGAGTGGGGTCTTTCAAAGTCATTAAAGTAATTTTATCTAGGACTTTGTCTTGAATACTGTCATTGGCTCCCCCCAACTAAATAAAATATGCAGTTATGTGAATTTATTTATTTTTAATTTTTAAAAAAAAATTAAAAAAATATTTTTATTTATTTATTTGACAGAGAGATAGAGAGAGCCAGAGAGCACAAGCAGGGGAATGGCAGAGGGAGATGGAGAAGCAGGCTCCCCACTGAGCAGGGATTCCCAATGCGGGGCTCAATCCCAGGTCCCTGGGATCATGACCTGAGCCGAAGGCAGACGCTTAACTGACTGAGCCACCCAGGTGCCCCCCGTTGTGTGAGTTTAAATGGAGATTTATGCTTCTTTTTTTTAATTAAAGATTTTTATTTATTTATTTGACAGAGAGAGACACAGAGAGAGAGGGAACACAAGCAGGGGGAATGGGAGAGGGGGAAGCAGGCTTCCGACGGAGCAGGGAGCCCGACACGGGGCTCGACCCCAGGACCCTGGGATCATGACCTGAACTGAAGGCAGACGTTTAAAGACTGAGCTACCCAGGTGCTCTGAGATTTATGCTTCTATTAATTCCTTGTCAAAAGTGAAATTATAAATAACCATTTCTCCAAATTTTCATTCTTTTTCTCTATGCCTGAATCCAAAGCTTCTTCTTGAAATCTTATACTCTATGTTTTATGAAATACTTATGAATATTTTTAACATGTTATATAATACATCTTATGTATTTATTATATATATATTTATATACTCTGAAAATATTTTGAATATGGAAATAAAAGGAGGAATGTGAAGACAAAAAAAGTGTGATACGTTCCTAGGACTGCCATAATGAAGTACCACAAAGTGGGGGCTTTAAACAATAGAAATTTGTTCTTTCACAGTTCTGGAAGCTAAAGTCCAAAATCAAGGTGATGGTAGGCCTATGCTCTCTATAGTCTCCAGGAGAAGATCCTACCTTGCTTCTGCTCACTCTTTGGAGGCCCAGGTGTTCCTTCGCTTGTGGCCACATCACTCCAATCTCTGCTTTGGTCTTCACATGGTCATCTTCCTTCTATTTGTCCTCCTTCTCTTCTTATAAGAATAGCAGTGGTATTAGATTGAGGGCCCACCCTACTCCAGTATGACCTCACCTTAACCTGACTAATTACATCTGCAACCATTCTACTTCCAGGTAGGTCATATTCTGAGGTACTGGGGGTTGTTAGGGTTTCCACATATCTCTCTGGGGGACATAATTCAACCCATAACAAGGGGTATTTTGTTTTGCTTGTTTGGTGAGGGTGTGAATCTTTATAGAATCAAGAGTCGTGTAAAGCCAGACCTTTGTTTTCCCAGTTAAAAAAAAAAAAAAAGCCAAGCCTGGGTTTATTTCTCTATTACCTGTGATTTGACAAAGAAAAGATAGAGGTGAGTTAAAGAATTGGTGAAATCTCCTTCTATCTTTACTTCGCTGTGCTGTAATCTCCTCATATTCTCACCCACCCAGTTATGGAGTCCGACTCAGCAGTAATGATTTTGAAAATCAAAGTGTGTTTAAGGAAGGACACAATTTCAGCAGAGGCCAGAGTACCAATTTGAAGAATAAAAATAAAATAAATAATGATATTAATTGATCATTAATGCTGATGTCCCTCAGATAGCCCAGAGGATGCCATTTATGGTATAAAGTTACAGAGAATCAGTTTCACCAGCTATTTTCATCAAAGTTTCAAACATTTATCTCCACAGAATGAGCCCATGGGAAAACGATTTTCTGATCTAAATTTTCTTTGCATGGAAGGAGATGTGGATTCACCACTCATTAGTTTAATGACCTTGGTAAATAAGCCCATTAATCTTTGAATTTTTTCTGCATTTGTAAAACAAGAATAATAGTAACTTAACCATTAATTTAATAGGGCATTTTAATATAAAAGCCATTTATACACTGTAATGTTATATATACAAATGTAAGAATTTATTTTTGGACAGTGTCTTCATGGAGCCTTTAAGAGGCACTATGACATAGCAGTTATGAGCACAGGACCAGAGTGAGGCTGATTTGGATAGAATGTCAGCTCTATGATCTACTAAGGTGTGATCTGGATCTCAGTGCCTCTGTTTACTTGTCTGTAAAATAAGGATGATAGTATTTACTTCCCAGGTTGTTAAGAAGATTATACAAATTAATAAAATAAATGTGAAGCAACTAGGATAGTGCTTGTTATGTAGTAAACATTCAATAAATGTAAACTAAGGATGATGATTACCATAAACTCTGGCATTCAAGTCTCCCCAGCGAATGCTTGGAACATATACTATTTAGAAGACAATGAAATTGGTTCCAGAAGAACAGGATGTTAGTTTCTCTATGTAACATAGCATACCTACACACACACACACACACACACACACACACAC